>NC_089749.1:42818238-42955738 GCF_040412425.1 Macrobrachium rosenbergii | reverse complement strand
TTCTCTTAGAAGTTCCAACACGTGGCCAGTGAGGGGAGGACAGAAAGCACCAGACTTAGTGTGGTTAAGAGTATAGCGACCTTGCACTTCGGTGTCGGGGAATGGTGTGAGGGCGAGTCAGGTCACGGCATCGTCCCCTTGATTCTCATGGTGAGCACAGGACAGGGGTACATCTGAAAGAAGCAAATAACGGCCAGCACAAAGGTCATAGGGAAATAGGCCTTATAGTTAAGACTAACTAAGGGTTAGCCTAGCGGCCCATTTACCATCATGACATGGCCTTCGTTTTGGCCCAATCGGCTTTCTGTCCCCCCATATCTTACAATATTGGAGTAGGATGCCTACATTCTGTCCCCCCTAGTGGGGGTCTCCTCCAGCTGCCATGAAATTTGACTTCCTAGCTAATGGGCTAGAGAGACAAATATTTTAATATGTAATATATATGCATATATATAATATATATATATATATATATATATATATATATATATATATATATATATATATATATATATATATATATATATATATATATATATATATATATATATATATATATATATATATACATGGAGACCAAGGGAAGATGGAGAGGCACACGGACAATCAACAGTTTTTATTGTGGCCGACACTTGTTTCATAATAATCCATTGCATTTTCAAGGCTGCAATGACACAGTTTTGTTTAATAAAAAAGGGACGTCACTATATAAAATTATAAAGATAAAAAAATTACATACATTTCTCAAAATATCTTAAAATAAACCTCCAGTACATACATGGCTAAAAAGTGACTAAACAGAAAAAGGTAAAACTAGTCGAAAGCAAACAGAACCGCAGAGAAATTACAAAATAAACAAAGGTGTGGAAGACGTCTGGGCATTTAATTTCTCTGCTGTTCTGTTTGCTTTCGACTAGTTTTACCTTTTTCTGTTTAGTCACTTTTTAGCCATGTACTGGGTAGGTTTATTTTAAGATATTTAAGAAATGTATGTAATTTTATTTTTTTTTATCTTTATAATTTTATATAGTGACTACCAGCCAGTGAAGAAAAAGAGGAATTTGTTTCTGGTGATAGAAATTCATTTCTTGCTATAATGTGGTTCGGATTCCACAATAAGCTGTAGGTCCCGTTGTTAGGTAACCAATTGGTTCTTAGCCACGTAAAAATAAATCTAATCCTTCGGGCCAGCCCTAGGAGAGCTGTTAATCAACTCAGTGGTCTGGTTAAACTAAGATGTACTTTTTTTTTCCCTTTTTTATTAATCAAAATTGTGTCATTGCAGCCTTGAAAATGCAATGGATTATTGCGAAACGGCGTCGGCCACAATAAAAAACTGTTGATTGTCCGTGTGCCTCTCCATCTGCCCTTGGTCTCCGTATATTAGGCTTCCTCCTTCATCATCGTCATATATATATATATATATATATATATATATATATATATATATATATATATATATATATATATATATATATATATATATATATATATATATATATATATATATATATATATATATATATATATATAAAATGTAGTTATAAACCGAGTCAAATAAACGAATAAGAACATGCATAGAATAAGCGATGAACAGAGATGTAATAAACAAAACTATGAATGTTTCCCTTATGAGCGACCACCAACTTGACCCATATCGATTATGGTTGAGTATTGTAGGAAAATGGACTGCCTTCAGTGTCTTAGTGAAAAATCCCAGGTGTGAAAGTAAACAAGAGAAGGGGTATAGAAGACCACACTGAAGATATCTGTGTGTTCAAGTGGTGTAAAGACAAATCCCAGATTGCAAGCAAAGGCTCCCTCAATGTTTACAAAATGCAGACGAAGGTGAGTTCATCATCTTAACACTAGATAAGACCGATGATAGTCTCACACCTCTAGTGACACGTGAGAGCGCCAAGAATGAATCTGAAGCAAGTTGACCCTTGAGTGCTTAGAATTAATGTGAGAGGAGAAACTAAAAACTTAAACTCCTCCTCTAAGAGGTCAGACTTAACAGTTGGACCAATTGAGAGGCCAAGCTTAACAGTGCCAACCTCTAAGGGCGTGCTAAGGAAGGCCTGTGACCAGCGCCTAAACCAAGATGCCTAGGGCACACCCCAAGGGCCGAATAGAACAGAAGAAGGTGTTTCCAAAGGGGGTCACAGCCAATTATCAACAGGGATTCTATAGAAAAAACCTCCAAAGTCGAAATGGAATAACTAGGAGGAGGTGCTAAAAACAGAGATCAGCAAATATAAGCAGTAATGCAGGAGCAGAGAAGACAAAGAGAGAAGGCACAAAGAAAAGAGAGGAGTGTGAGTGGTCTGGGGAGGTGACACTGCGAGCCTCAAGCGTTTGTGGACTTATATCAAATTTCGTGAGTGCTCAGAGACTAATAATAAGTAAATCTTAAGTCTAAGTTTCAGACCTATAAAAGTTACAAGATGCCTTATTAAGACAAAGGCTCGGTCATTTGCAGCTACCCATATACAAGATGGAAGAAAGCTTATAAGAATTCCAAAACAGGATAAAGTAATTTTAGGGAAACATATTTTTCATTAAACCAAGAAAATCAGTCACTCATGAACTGGCACAATAGCATTACATCTTTGTACGTAACCCACCGGAAAACAGAAGTTTTCCAAGAAGAATGCCTACACGTATGTGTATGTATGTGTGTATGTTCCAGCATAACTCTGAAACGCATTGAGCAATTTCAACATATGACTTACTATCTAGGAAAGAATACTGTTGGGGGTAAGACATCACTGGCACCAAAGGGGGTTGTGGGAAGGGAGTGATATGTAAAAATAACCGAAAACGACAGATATTATAGTGTCTAATCCATAGTTTTTGAGGTCACTGAGATGAATAGTGACACTCCCAATGCCCCTTAAGTCCAAGTTCAGTAGGAAGTGGGGGGTTGAGAAGGGGTTAAAAATAAAATGTCAAAAATGTCAGATATTAATGTGTAATCCATAGTTTTTGAGGTCGCTGAGATGAACAGTGACACTCCCAATGCCCTTTAAGTCCAAGTTCAGCCCTGATAGGTGGGGGATGGTGAGAAGGGGTGAAAAATTAAAGGTCAAAAATAACATATTAGTATCTAATCCACAGTTTACAAGATCGCTGAGATGAATGTGACAGTCCCGATGCCCTTCAAGTCCAAGTTCAGCCCCAATAGGAATGGGGGGTGAGAAGGAGTGAAATATAAAATGTCAAAAAATGCTAGGCAATGTAATTGAAGCAAACATCTTAACAGGAAAGGTAGAGAGTGGGAGAGAGTGAGAGGGAGAGGAAGTGACAGAGAGAGTAGAGGGGGTGTTAGAGAGGAGAAAGAGGGAAAGAGTGAGGGGGACGTGGACAGAGAGAGAAGAGGGGGTGTTAGGGAGGAGAAAGAGGGAAAGGGTGAGGGAGACTTACCTTACTTACAGACCTAACCTTACAGTTCGTTCGGGTTTCCCCAAGTCCCTCAGTGTGAGGCACCTCTGAAGTCTACCAGAGAATTGCTATTGCATCTTCCAGTATATTTTGCATCTTCCAGTCTTGGATGGTCTGGGATGCATCTTAAATATTTGTCGAGCTTATTCTTAAACACATCTACGCTCACTCCTGATATGTTTCTCAGATGAGCTGGTAGCGCATTGAATAGACGCTGCATTATCGATGCTGGTGCATGGTGGATTAATGTCCTGTGTGCTTTCCTTAGTTTTCCTGGTATAGTTTTGGGCACTATCAGTCTACCTCTGCTTGCTCTTTTTGATATTTTTAGCTCCATGATTTTTTGGTAATTCCTTCTATCTGTTTCCATGCCTTCATTATCATGTAGCATTCTCTTCTCCTTTCAAGACTATATAAATTTAAGAATTGTAGTCTTTCCCAGTAGTCAAGGTCCTTAACTTCTTCTATTCTAGCTGTAAAGGACCTTTGTACACTCTCTATTTGTGCAATATCTTTTTGGTAGTGTGGGTACCATATTATATTGCAATATTCAAGTGGACTACGTACGTACGTTTTATAAAGCATAATCATGTGTTCAGCTTTTCTTGTTTTGAAGTGCTGGAACAACATTCCCATTTTTGCTTTGCATTTTGCCAACATTATTGCTATTTGATCATTGCATAACATATTCCTATTCAGCATCACACCAAGGTCTTTAACTGCTTCCTTATTTGTGATTGTCTCATTATTAGGTCCTTTATATGCATATAGCATTCCTTCTTTATCACCATGGTTTATTGGTTCAAATTTATCAGAGTTAAATACCATCCTATTTACCTCTGCCCATTAATGTATTTTGTTTAGGTCTTTTTGTAGCGAGTTCCTATCTTCATCACAAGTAATTTCTCTACTTATTCTTGTGTCATCGGCGAAACTTCTCACTACCGAGTCCATAACATTGCTGTCTATGTCTGCAGTCATAATCACAAACAGCAATGCAGCTAACGCCATACCTTGTGGCACACCGGATATTACCGTAGCTTCATCCGATTTCTCGTCGTTTGCAATCACTATCTGTTTTCTATTTTGAAAAAATTCTTTTTATCCATCTTCCTACTTTGTCCACAATGTTATGTTTTCTAGTTTTTTTCGCTAGTATATTATGGTCTACCTTGTCAAAAGCTTTTGCAAAGTCTAGGTAAACCACATTCGTATCTTTTTCGTTTATCATATTTTTATATAATGCTTTCATGGTGGACTAACAGTTGGGTTTGTGTACTTTTTCTGGGTACAAAACCATGTTGTCCTATATTAAACAAACTATTTTTCACTAAATGTTTCATTATATATTTTTTTTATTACGCTTTCATAAACTTTCATAATATGAGATGTCAGACTCACAGGCCTATAATACTTGCCTCTAGTCTTGATCGACCTTTGAAAGTAGGGGTAATATACGCTAATTTATGCTCATCATAAATCTTGCCTGTATCTTTACTTTTGTCTTAATAATATTGTGAGCAGCTTTGCGATTCAATGAACTGCTGCTGATCCATTTTTAATCTCATCAATAACCTGCATAATATCGGCTTCAGTAATATCTGTCCGATAAATATTCACTATTTTCATCTCTTATTTCTGTATCATTATCTTCATTATCAATTCTAGGTGTAAATTCACTGTTATATCTTTCTGCTAACATGTTACATATTTCCTTTTTTTTTATTTGTTAATCGCCCTTCAATTCTTAGAGGGCCTATTTCTACTTTTATTTTATTCTTCTTTTTTGCATATGAGTAAAAAATTTTGGGGTTTTACTTGATATTTTGTAGGGTCCTTTCTTTTAGGTCCTGTTTTTCATTTTCTTTTGACTGTATAATCTTTTTTTCTGCATTTTCTATCTCACTTTTTAGTTCCATCACTTTCCATGCATTCTTTTCTTTTGCAAGAGCTTTTTTCCGCTTTCTGATTTTATGGAACAAGATCCTTCTGTCTCTTGGTATGCGTGACTGATGTTTACTTTTCTTCTTCGGTATATATTTTTCCACTATTTCCTCTAATATTTTATATAATATATCCGTATTTACCTGTATATTATCACTTACGAATATGTTTTCCCAGTCTTTGTTCAATTCTTCATTTATTTTTGACCAATTTATATTTTTACTATAGAAATTGTATTTTCCATATCCTTCCCATTTTTTCTTCTCTTGCTTATCTCTGTTTTCATGTGCTCTGGAACGGACTGTTAATCTCTAAGACATTATGGCCCGAAATACTCATATTATACGCTATTATTTCTTTAACATAGATCACCTCGTTCACAAATACTAGGTCTAAAATATTATCCTTTCTTGTTGGCAGGTGATTTATTTGCTGAATGTTATGTTCTAGTAGCATATCTAATAGCTTTTCAAATTGCCTCTTATCTTCTGCGCTACTATTACTCTCCTTTTTATATGTATAAATACAACCACAGCCTCCTATTCGTTCTTTTCATTCTATGAAAGAAAAGTTAAAGTCTCTGGATAGGAGTATAGTCCAATCTCTGTGATTTCTACATATATCATCCAATTTGTCAATTATTATGTCAAACTCTTTAGTATTAGGGGGTCTGTATATTACAATGTTTACTAATTTTCAGATTCAAATTCTACTGCTATTAATTCACATTCTGTGTTACTATATTTCTCACAGATTTTTCCTTGATTTATGTCTCTCCCATATATCATGGTTCCCCCTTGATTCCTATTTTTTCTATCTGATCTATAAGTTTGGAAACCCTTCATCTGATCATCATTACCAGTCTCTTGTGAGTACCAGATTTCACTTATATTCATTATATCTATTTTTTCAGTTTGGGTTAGTTCTTCTAAGAACTCTATTTTTCTTTTTGAGTTACTCGAAACTAAACCCTGTGCATTGATCACTATGATGGTTTGCGTTTTATCCCCATTATCTAATATGGGTAATAATAAGAATTTTCCCATGTCTCTTTCCTGCTCTGATATGTTGTTCTTTTCTTCATTTCCATAACTTCAGACATTAAAAAATCCAACTTTTCCAAAATAGTTGATCGTCCATCTTCATAATTATTCATTTTGTGTTTGTATCTGCATCTATCTCCATATCTGCACCATCCATTTGCATCGTAGATACATTGCTTTGCTGCACTGTACCTGGGTGCTGATGCCTCATATTGTGGTGCTGACATTTCATAATGTGGTGCTGGCTTGCTTTTTTTCCTTCATCTCATACTCTTTATTCCTTTCTTTATTTGTTTCATTTTTACTTTGATTTTTTATATGTATTTTGCTCTTGGAGAGAGAGAGAGAGAGAGAGAGAGAGAGAGTGTGTATCAGTTGTCATTCAGAGTTTTCCCAGGCACTGCCAGGTTGGTCAGCTAGTATATTATATATATATATATATATATATATATATATATATATATATATATATATATATATATATATATATATATATATATATATATATATTATATATATATATATATAATATATATGCAAATGATTTATATTCCCCATTAGATTATGAATTTTCTTCTACTCCTACAGTTATCCCTTCTGAAAAAGAGCTCAGATGCATAGACAGTCGAGATTGGCACTCTTCACTAAGAATTGTGCATTACATTAATGTCACTGCAAGCATTCTCCCCCTAGCTAAAACCACATCTGTTTGATCTTCGACTTCAGGCGGGTCATGGGTGAATTGGGTGACAAAACAAGCAGTGTTGTTTAACCCTCTGACGGGGGATGACAGACCGTTGGCACTACTCTACTTGAGGGATAAGAGTAAATCTATCAACCTTGGAGAGGTAAGAACAGGTCGTTGGTACACCAGGTCTGTGGAATGTTTACTGGCTGGTCTTGATTCTTAATGACTCATGGTCAAATCTATTGTCCTGGTACAATTTCTTGATTGAAGTTAGATGTCATGACCGATTTATTTACTAGTCTTGAATCTTTGGAGGTTTGTCTGATTTTTCCAATTAACACGAAGTCATTTAGTCCTGATTTCTCGACTACAGTAATTGTTCACTGACTTAGTTCAGGACTTGAGCCATTCTGCTAATTCAGTTTTATATTCAATTTTTCATCGTAAAGTTTAATCCAATTTTTCCACCAGTCATACGCCTAACTACATAACAGGCGGCAATGCACAGAATTTTTAAATCCTCGATATTTTAATATTTCTGGGACAATTTCTACGTACATCCCGTGAAAATCTGAATATGGAGTATAGTGAAGTATTTTTCATTTTCCACGCCCAGTTTCGAACCTGTACCAGGGGATAAAAAGGAATGAATCAGGAAATTTAGACTATGGAGCCAAGACCTGGGTCACCTGCAGCCAGTAAGTGCCTAAGATAGTGACACGAGGGAGTTGATTTTGGAATGCAAGAGAACGAGATCCAGAAAACATATGAAATGAAGTGCAAGGTTCTAAATGTGAAACCGAATGAAACCCCACAGTTGAACTAAGAAGTAATAGGTAAAGCAAGGTTGAAGATCAAGCAGATGTGGTTTTAGCTAGGGGAAGAGTGCTTGCAGTGACATTAATGTATTGCACAATTCTTAGTGAAGATGTATTGCACAACCCTTAGTAAAGAGTGCCAATCTCGACTGTCTATGCATCTGAGCTCTTTTTCAGAAGTGATAACTGTAGAAGTAGAAGAAAATTTCATAATCTAATGGGGAGAATATAAATTATTTGTATATGTATATATATATATATATATATATATATATATATATATATATATATATATATATATATATATATATATATATATATATATATATATATATAAATTTCTGACTCACGTCGGGATCAGACCCAGGTCTCTCAGGTGGAAAGCAAGGGCGTTATCCACTGGGCCACACAAGTCTAAAAGAAGTTGGAACCTGAGAGCAACTGCACCAAGGAATTACCTGGGCAAGCTAACTGCTTGCATACTCGCTGGTATGCAAGCAGTTAGCTTGCCCAGGTAATTCCTTAGCAGTTGCTCTCAGGTTCCAACTTCTTTAGACTTGTGTGGCCCAGTGGATAACGCCCTTGCTTTCCACCTGAGAGACCTGGGTTCGATCCCGACGTGAGTCAGAAATTTATTTCTGTTCCACACGTGATTGTGTGTTGATGATATATATATATATATATATATATATATATATATATATATATATATATATATATACACACACACACTAGCTGACCAACCTGGTAGTGCCTGGGAAAACTCTGAATGACAACTGATAAACTCTCTCTCTCTCTCTCTCTCTCTCTCTCTCTCTCTCTCTCTCTCTCTCTCTCTCTCTCTCTCTCTATCTCTCTCTACCTTTCCTGTTAAGATGGTTGCTTCAGTTACATTGCCTAGCATTTTTTGACACTTTATATTTCACTCCTTCTCACCCTGCCCCCCCCATTCCTATCGGGGGTTAACTTGGACTTGAAGGGCATCAGGACTGTCACATTCATCTGTGATCTTGTAAACTGTGGATTAGACACTAATATCTGTTATTTTTGACATTTTATTTTTCACCCCTTCTCACCCCCGTCCCCCTTTCCTATCAGGGCTGAACTTGGACCTAAAAGGCATTGGGAATGTCACTATTCATCTCAGCTACCTCGAAAACTATAAATTAGACACTAATATCTGTCAGTTTTGACATTTTATTTTTCACCCCTTCTCACCCCTCCCCTCGCTTTTATCGGAGCTGAACTTGGACTTAAAGGGCATTGGGAGTGTCACTATTCATCTCAGCGACCTCAAAAACTATGGATTAGAGACTAATATCTGTCATTTCTAACATTTTATTTTTAACCCCTTCTCACCCCGCTTAACTTCGACTAAAGGGGCATTGGGAATGTCACTATTCATCTCTGTGACCTCGAAAACTATGGATTAGACACTATGATATCTGTCGTTTTCGGTTATTTTTACATGTCTGACCCCCAAAAGTATTCTTTCCCAGATAGTAAGTCATATGTTGAAATTGCTCAATGTATTTCAGAGTTATGCTGGAACATACACACATACATCCATCCATTTATATATATATATATATATATATATATATATATATATATATATATATATATATATATATATATATATATATATATACATATATATATATGTATGTATATATATATATATATATATATATATATATATATATATATATATATATATATATATATATATATATATATATTATATTTATAAGTGACTCAGCAGTACCAATCCATTTATCACTTATAAATTCCCCTTCGGTGATAATTCTCCATCAGAGATATTCCCAAGGTAGCGTGAATTTGATATTAAGCGACATTTGTAGCTTCATGATTGTATATAAATCAAGGTGTGATGAAAAATTTCATAATAAGAGCTGCGTGTTCCAAACGTACCAATAAACTATCATGGTGGAGGTGGGTTAATGCCAAAGCTAAGGACAACTCGCCCACTCACGATGGGTAAAAACAGTACAGCAGACCCGGCATTCACTTATATCTGTCTTGATAGCTCAGTGGTAACATTGACTCTGGACAAGTTCTGTGTCGAGGGTTCGTGACCCGGCAGTACCAATCCATTTATCATTTATAAATTCCCCGTCGGTGATAATTCTCCATCGGAAATATTCCCAAGGTAGCGTGAATTTTATATTAACAACATTTGTAGCTTCATGATTGTATATAAATCATGATGTGATAAAAAATTTCACAATAAGAGCTGCGTGTTCCAAACGTACCAGTGAACTATCATGGCGGAGGTGAGTTAATGCCGAGGCTAAGTACAACTTCCCCACTCACGACGGGTAAAAACAGTACAGCAGACTCGGCATTCACTTATACCTGTCTTGATAGCTCAGTGGTAACGTCGACTGGAGTTGCTGGATAAGTTCTGTGTCGAGGGTTCGTGACCCGACAGTACCAATCCATTTATCACTTATAAATCCCCCTTCGGTGATAATTCTCCATCGGATATATTCCCAAGGTAGCGTGAATTTTATATTAAGCAACATTTAGTAGATTATCATGATTATATATATATATATATATATATATATATATATATATATATATATATATATATATATATATATATATATTTATATATATATATATATATATATATATATATATTTATATATATATATTATATATATATATATATATATATATATATATATATATATATATATATATATATATATATATATATATATATATATATATATATATATATATATATCTATATATATATATATATATTTATATATATATATATATATATATATATATATATATATATATATATATATATATATATATATATATATAGGTATATATATATATTTGTATATATATATATATATATATATATATATATATATATATATATATATATATATATATATATATATACGCAAAAACAGTCGAATAACTAATTGTCGTTACTTATGGATAAATTCTGGAACTTCACAGAAGATATAGAACGAAAAAACTGTCATACATGAAACAATACACAAGTACTATAACTAAATGAAAGTTAAGTACAAAATTCTTGCACAAGAGAGGATGCTGAAAATCCATCCGACAGTGAGAAAGCTGAAAACGACAGCAGAGGTCTAACAAGGTAAAGACAGCAAAGTGAGGTCCATATATGATGACTGTGAACGGGTTGCCAGTAATTTCCGAGCCTAAGATTTCGTATTTGACAACAGTGGCAGTTTCATTGCAAGGGTAAAGGAAAATCTTTAAAAATAGATGATGAAATTTATCGGTATCACCATTTTCTTAATCAAATTATCCTTTAGTCGTAGAGAGAGAGAGAGAGAGAGAGAGAGAGAGAGAGAGAGAGAGAGAGAGAGAGAGAGAGAGAGAGAGAGATAACTATTTTCTTTGTGTTGTTCTTTAACCTCCTTTGAACACTGGATGTTACATACAGTGATTCAAACCTAACAATTGGCACTGATAATTCACAACGTTCGAGAAATCTAACAGTACTATAAAAAGAACAATTAGCATACAGATCAATGAACAGAGACAACATGATGTTTTATATGTATACTGTATATATACACATATATATAAAGTATATAAAGTATATATATATATATATATATATATATATATATATATATATATATATATATATATATATATATATATATATATATATATATATATATATATATATATATATATATATATATATATATATATATATATATATCTAATAATAGTATACTTGCCAGTAGAGGGACACATTTTGGTCTCTGAAATATAGCAATAACTTTCTACCTTTTGGCGTTTTTATGGGCTCTAGTAGATGGATTACTGTTTTAACAGAAAATATTTCATATATATATATATATATATATATATATATATATATATATATATATATATATATATATATATATATATATATGTATTCGATGTATTCAAACGAAAACGAAGGAGAAACCAGAGGAAAAAGGAAATGGAGTTCTTAATTTGTCCCAACAGTTTCGCCTTTACTGTTTGAAAACATGCAATGAGTTTGTTACTCTATGAATGAAGGCAATGAACTTTATGAACACAGGCGATGAGTTCGTTACCCAATGAACATAGGGAATAAGTTTGTTACTCATGAACACAGGCGATGAGTTATTACTCTATGAACACAGGAAATGACTTTAGTACTCTGTGAACACAGGTAATGAGTTTGTTACTCTATGAACATGGGCAATGAGTTTTCTCTATCAACACAAGCAATGAGTTTTACTCTGTGTACACAAACAATGAGTTTGTTCCTCATAAACACATGCAATAAGTTTGACACACGTGCACAAGCAATGAGTTTGGAAGTTGCTCTTGAATACTGGTAATGAGTTTGTAATGTTACTCATAAACACTGGCAATGGTTTTGTGATGTTACCCACGAATACTGGCAATAGTTTTGTTACGCCATCCATGAACGTGGGCACTGAATTTATTTTCCATTAACCCTGTCAAGTGCGTGTTAGGCCATCCGTGAACACAGAATAAATGGTACTATCGGCACGATGATTATAATGCTGTTCATGATCACAAGACACTGAGACATTTATACTATCCTTGGATAAGGGCAGTGCGTTGTGGGGCTGGTCATAGATGTTTTCTTGAACAGTGCGCTGTGGAACTGTTTCACGAACACAGGCAGTGATTTTGGGATGCTCTCCATCATCAAGGCATGAGTTTTCATTAGTATCCGTCAACAAGGCTTTGAGTATGGGAAATACGCATTAACATAGATAGTGAGGTTGTAAAGATATTATCACACGAGTTGGATGCAATTGTTGGTATCCATTAATTAAGTAAATTCGATGCTGTAATGAACGTCAGTGTTCGTCAAGCTATCCATGGCAATCAGGTGTTTGATCGTATTTGCTATATACAGTAGTGCCTGAAATGTTTAAAAGGTCACAAGACAGTAGTTAATGTATGTACTGTACATACCAATATACATTTTTAAATGCAGTGTACTGAGTTAGGAACTGTTGAATCTTTTTGGTGATGATTAGTGGCAAAACTGATCTATGGTGTAATCATTTCTTTCCTAATAAGAGCTCACTTTACACAACTTCGTTGCTTTATTTTAAAGTTCAGCGGTTTCTTTAACTTTTACCTGAATTCTTGAAAGACCAAAGGTATCTTTTTAGGAATACGACTTTGATCATAGTATGTGGGTTATCTTAATTTTGATTTTGGCCATTTTCAGAATAGTACATTTAGTATACTTATTTTGTTTGGAGTGGTTTCTACGTATAGTGAAAGATTTTAACTTTAAATGGCGTCAGAAGCAAAATATGGCATTGTAAAGTTATAAATGTTTGTTATACACCCTTAATGCATAATTATGGTATAAAATGTACGAGATAATCTTACTCCAGATGATTACAAGTTCTCAGTGGGTAAAAACCTTTTTTGGGCTTGTTTGGAGAAACGTAACTCGGTTTTTATATGCTAATTATCCTCGAAGTAAAAGATATCATACCTATTTCAAGAAATAGGTATAGGTCATAACTTTGGAGGAACCAGAATTCAAGAAAGTGTGCAGACACGGCGCGGATTTGCGAACCTTTCAGTGTCCGGCTGATATCTCTAGGGATGCAAGATGTCGACAAGACAAGATAGACGTATAGGCTTCTGTGCATTTAATTTCTAAATTTTCCCTGCTGCGCTTTTCATTAGAATCCTGAGAAGGTTGTAGGTTACGTTCCTCGGATATTCTGCAGTCGTAAACCTACCATTTGCCTGTGTATTATAATTTGTTTTTTATTTAGCCTATAAATAATGAGTCTTTAGTTTTCAGTTCTTGACTACTTCCTTGGTATTTTAAAATGGGAAAACGAAGTATGTGGAATCTGCTTTATTATCCATATAATTACATATGTTGAAGGTAAAAACTACTTAATTTCGAAATATATCAGACTGTTTAACAGTATTCACGTGTGAGTGAATACACATGTGAAAGGCCTGAATCAAATTTTAAACCTAAGCAAGTTAATGGAAGCCACCCTCACGGAATTGTTGAAAATTCCGTTGCTCAACACTTTCAGTGGAAATGTGGTTTGGGAATTGTTTGTGACGACTCAAATGCCCTTAGCTCATTTGTGGGACAACGAGCTGATATCTGACTCCATACCAATGAACAATGTACAGTACCAAGAGCGCCGTTAAATGTATTGAGATTTGGGAGCAAAAAAGAAATATGTAAATGACTTAATTTTACTACTTTAGAACAATGTGTAATTATATGGTAAAACTAAATATGAAACTGTTTGTTTCACGGAGCTAGCGCAAAGAAATTATTTCCATTCATTGGTATGAAAATTTGATAATGTGATGGTCAGTTACACTTCCAGGGACAAAGGTCTTAAGCTACCTGGCTAAATATAGGATTCAACGCAGGTGAAAAGAATTTTAAGTTGTACATGATAGTAAAAAAAAAATCTGAAATACTGACGTTAAATTCTTGTTAAAGTATTGTGCGACCTTTTTATGGGGGAGGGGTTTAGGGATGGAGATGTGGGGAGAGTGGAGGTCGTTTGGCAAGCAAATCTGGCTGACCAAAGCTTTGAGATACAAAGTTTCTTTCACCAAAAACATTTAATAATTTGTTGAAACGATTTCCGCTTAATAGGTCACTTCGATTCTGAATAGCCTCATAGGTCTCAGGGCTATGCTTTTTGCCTAAATTTCGTATTCCATTCAATTTAATATGTCACTAGTATAGGATAATGACCATTTATTTTACAACCATCCATGGGTGGTAGCGCCGGCAGTGCACCGTAGTCATAACTTAACTTGAGACGCTTTGCAGCGCCCCTTCGTCCCCTAGCTACAACCCCTTTCATTCCTTTTACTGTACCCTCTCCTATCAATTGTTTCATAATGCAACTGCGAGGTTTTTCTCCTATTACACCTCTCAAACCTTTCTACTCTCAATTTTCCCTTTCAGCGCTGAATGACCCTATAGGTCCCAACGCTTGGCCTTAGGCTTTAATGCTCTATTCTATTCAATTCTGTCCATGAAACCAATTTAAAGACTAATAATTCTCAGGGTTGGTTGTTTAGGATAGTAACTATTACGGGTATTAGTGGCTTAGTGAGTTTGTGAATTTGACGCCGAATAGGAGATAAATGAGCGAAATAGTCGAACTTAGTAATCAAAGACGTTTGGAGGATTTTAACATGACTGCCGTTAAATATGGAATGCTTCATGTGGCTGTATCATATGAAATGGTATTTGTGTTAATGGGTCTCTTTATTTGCTATCGTTTCTGCTTATTACGGAAATGAAAACTGTAAACTACCGAAGGAATTTGTAAATTAGCGAATGAAGTAAAATACAAATTCTAGAAAACTTAGTGGTACATAGGCTCCATATTTTACAAATGAATTCTCAATGCGGTTTGTAATAAAGTGGTTGCTGTAGAACAGAATGGTTGTGGTAAAATGTTTTTGCCTTTTAAATACGTCTAGTTGACTGTAGCCTAAAGACACGAATCTGAGAAACTGGTACCAGGGTAACTAAGATTATGGAGGTTACTTACCAGGATGATTGTCTTTGTTTATTTGGAAAAAGGTAAATGCCACTAAGGGTTTCTTTACGAAGACACACCTCGGGATGCTGCAAAGTCTGTTTTGACGCAAATCGTGCCGTCGTTTAATGTGGGTCGTGCTATAAAGGCCAATAGATTTGGTAAGTGAGCTTCATCGCAACTGAACGTTCTTTGAGGGGAAATGACGGAAGGGAAAGAAAGAGATGAAGAATTGGAATATAAAATTTAGGCCAAAAACCAAGCGCTGTGACCTATGAGGTCATTCAGCGCTGAAAGGGAAATTAACGGTAAGAAGGTTTGCAAAATGTATGAGAAAACCTTACAGCTGCACTCGGAAACAATTGTTAAAGAGGGTAGAAAGTCAGATGGAAGAAATAGCGTATAAAGGAAGGTAGAGAGAAAAAGGAATGAAAGGGGTTGCAGCTAAGAGCCGAAGGGATGCTGCAAAGAACCTTAAGTGAGGTGCACTGACGACACTACCCACCTACTTCAACCTCTGCAAAGGCACTTAACCTCGAACTTGGTTTCTCCCTGCTCTCCAGAGAATGGTTTGATAGCCAGCGGATTACTTCTATCTTTCTCAACATCGCTTCTATTGTACCTAAATGCATGCATTTTGTATTTTGTGTATTTTGTGCTTGAAAAGTTGTCAAAAATATAATGGAACTATTTATGATCCACGTGAGAAAGTTGTGCTGTAGTGGACTAATATAATGACGAATATCATCCTCTGGCCAAAAAGACTTTAAGTCTCTGGCCGGCTGATCTTCATCACCATGGAATCCAAACCTACACTAGGTTCACCATCCGTCGTCACTGAAATGAAACAAACGATTGTTTAGTACCAAGTGCTTCCGAGAAGATGGAGCTAAGGGGCATGCTCTGTTTTTTTTTGTCTGACATTACCAATTCTGTTTTGCCCTACGACTTTGGCCCTAAAATCGCAAAATGTGTAAACCTCCTGGGTCTCAGCAAGTATTTTGAGATGAGGTTGCTAGCCCTGTTCCCTTCCCCTGCAGATATGACCCACTTCAGTCGACAGACTACCAAACATCTCATTCACTGCTTAGGACAGCACAGGCACATTAAGGCTTATAAACATGCCCCTCGCTCGTGAGGTGACAAATTAGGTGTGAAAACATAACATTTGAACACCACTGAATTGAAAGCTTATCATCTAGAACTAATTAGACCTCAGCTTCGTGTCAGCTTTCTCAATCAGGATATGACACTCTCTATTTTTGTGGGTTTCCTGTATGCCATTCTCCTACTGTATTGGGAGTGCCCCATCTCTTTATCATAGACACACCTAACGCCTGCCACGCCACCTCATTTGTAGTAAGTCTACAGAGATCATCATTTCATGGACTGCCGGGTTCAGTAGCTATTGACCCTGTACTACCATCTTATCTCCACAACTTTCCTTGCTATGGTTTTTTTTTTTTATTCGAAAAGTTTTCCTCTCTTACTTGGGTCCATGGCAATGTCATTTCCATGGGTATGGAAAATGCAACAGAAGTATGGAATGGGATCAACTGGCTTTAATGAGGACTCACACTGTTTTGTACCATCATGATTAGGGGAAACTTTTGTAATCTTATCTTACCTGACCTCACATAATTCTAGTTCCACACTCAGTTAACTTCAAACCTGGACGTCATTATTTCCCCGTAAATACATTCACCCTCTGGATTGCATTGTATCCTTCTGTGGATTTGCCTTAACGAATCAAATGTTCTTCAGATCAGCTTCCCATCAGCCTTCATGTCTGATGTAGCTATAGACATATATTGCAATCGGCAAGTAAAAGAGACATAGCTCAGTTCCCAGCTATCTTCTTTGCAAGAGCTGCATGGTCTAATTCAAACAAAGTTCTGCTGTACTACAAAAGAAAACAGCTTATTTCACTTTGAAGTTACACACACTTTAGGGTGTCTTCAAAAAAAAAAAAAAAAATAGGGAGAATGTTTTCCACAACTTCACAGACAGGTTCTCACACAATTATAGATATATATTGTCAGGCATATGGTAAATATACTGTAACTAGCGAAAATGAAAAGTGGACTGCCAGATAATTCTGTTTGGTTAAGAAAAAACACAACAAATCTATTCATAAATGTTCCAAAAGAAAACTGAGAATACTGTACTAACCGGTGAAATGAACAGCCAAACAATTCCCTAGTAAGTTTCCTTACTTTTGGTACCTCATTCATACCAAGGACTTGAGAATCTGATTTGATACTCTTAGATATTTGCACCTCTTTCTTCTTTAGCTCGTTCAGCAGACGTTGGAATCCATCCAGTGACAGCTGACAACGAGGAAACATGACGCTGTGAAACTTCCTGCAAAATCATAATGAAACTTATTGAGTATTTTTTAAATTTAAAATTCACAGGTAGAATTTCTCCCAAAGCTTAGTATGAAATATAAGTACAAGATTTGAAAAATTGCTCCCTAATACCACAGATACTTGCATGTTTGGTGGATGCAAAGCCTTAATGAGACTACAAGCAATGGCGACGTCATTATCGCTGATGTCTGAGAGCCAAATGGTGCCACTTTCTTTCTGTACTGGCTTCACTACAGGCAGTGGTTTCAAGAAGGATGGTGATACTCCCTTCATTAAATGAATCCCTGCCGGAGAAGAAAATAAACAATTGTACTTAATTAAAGAAAGTAACATAGGGTGTGAATGGTTGGTCATGAACATAAGCACTCTTTGAATCAACAGGGAATTGGTCTTGAAACGAAATTATTAAAATTTACCAATATAACTCAGATGTAGCTTCTTATCTAGCTCTGCAATGCCTTTGCAGATCGATTTAGCCTGCTCATCACTGGAAATAGTTAATCTAACATCCTCCAGGTCCTTGGGGAGCATTTCAACGTTGTCCAGGTTCCCATTGAAGCGAATGACTCGGCAACTGGGATGAAACTTAGAGATGTATTTCAAAGTAAAAGAAGTGTTTCATTGCTAATACATCGTAAAGGAACTTAATTGTACAGTGTAATTTCCTTAAATACATTTAAATCATTGTGGCATTCTTACTATTAGATCGCACATTGTTTTATATTTTTGTCAATAAACCATCAGACAATGCATTATAAGAAAACCTTTCGTTAAACAGTTTCTCCAAATATTTGGTGGACAGTCCATTATCTGGGTTTTTCCAATGGTTATTCAGGAGAAGCTCCACAGCACAATCCCGCTCAGCCAGCTTCTCCACCAGGGTGTCCAGTTGCGGAATGTATTTAACTTCATTCTGAAGTATAACCACCACAGGTGTATTGGGTGCCAATTTCTTGAAGAGTTCAATTGCTGCAAGGGTGTGTCCATCTCTTATCACAAGCGTCTGAGAGGAATATAAGATCATACTTTTGTGCATAAATTTCCATATGTGTGAGAAATATTGCGTCAAAGAAAAAAATCAGCAGTAATTTATATTTGCATCACATGATAAGAGTTGTCCTGAACAATAAAGTAATGATAATAGTTGACAAGACATGTAAGAATAACATTACCTTAACTATCATGTACTCCAGTTTGAGATTATGGTATTAACATTCCATTTTAGTGTGACAAAACAGACAATCAAGGAGTAACTCAGCAGTTGAAAAGTTTGATAAATATGAGAGCAAGAATTTTTCACAAAGGAAATGAGTAAGGCTCAAATTAACTGTGTATTTCCAGAGACCCCTAGTGTTTGTCAGCTTGATCACCATATGAGACTAAGAAGCTAAACTACATTAATTAGTACCTGATTTTATGAATTCACTGATAATTTATTTATTCATCATTAGCGATTAAACTTGAGATGACCAATCCCATAAAAAGGAAAACTTCTTACTTCCATTCTCCTCGCCTCCCAAAAATGAGGATCAGATATTTATATTTGAATGCTTAATACATACCAAGACCAGCCTCCTACATATTCCACAATCATAAGGAGGAGTGCAGATGTTTGTTATGGCAGGACATCTTTTAAAGATGTCTCAAAATGTAAAAGGCCTTCAACACTGGCTGTGAAGAATACTGTAATAGGCAGTAGCATGTCATGCCCTCATATATAGCTCTGAATTATGATGTCTTAAAAATTGCACATTAAAGGTGCATGAGATGAATAAAGATGGATTTAAGAAGACTGCATATAAGTTTGTAGCTAAGCTACAGAGGTATTTCAATAGACAAACTGAAATTACTAAATGAAGCAAAGATTTTGATGAATCACCAGATTTACTTGTCATGGAAGTTTCTTAGTACATATTCGAATAAGATGACGTTATCGCTTAGGGAAAAAGTATCAATAGATATTGGCAAGATGGTGAAGCTTTTAGAATGACACTTAGAGGATCATAGGCTAAGCTCAGTGGAACACTAGAAGCCAATTAAGAGGTCCAGTGGGGGTATCCAGAGACTTAGGGGCTACAAGACGGCCAAACAGGCAGAATAATAAGAGCAAAGTAGGTGCTTTATGTCATAGGCCAGGACACTTAGCCAGAGATTGCATGCCTATTAGGAGTAAGGGCCAGAGAGAAGTAGACTGACAAAAATAAAGGCAGGTGCTTTATGTCACAAACCAGGACGCTAAGCCAAAAATTGTTTTCTTATTAACAGTGAAGACCAGCAGAAGTTTAAGCAAAACGTAGTCAGGCTATAGTAATGGAAAAGCTAAGGGAGGCGACCACTATCATGATTTGTGAGAATGTCGATGAATCCTAGGCAGATGGAGCTGAAGTACCAGTTGTATTAGAATCATGCAGTTCTTCAGAGCAGACAAAGAGGCACCCTAATTTACAAGTTAGTGGCAGGTATGTAAGCAAGAAGGTAATTGTACTATGAGATACAGGTTGTACAAGTGCAGTTGTACAGAAAATTTTGGTAATTGAAGAGCACATGATTAATAAGGAATGGATTTGTGTACTCACTGATAGGAGTATCAGCCCTTTGTTGGCCGAGTTGGTTGAGCTTCAGACCGTCATTCGATGGGCCGGAGTTCGATTCCCGCCGCCGGCTGATGAAGAGTTAGAGGAATTTATTTCTGGTGATTGAAATTCATTTCTCGCTATAATGTGGTTCGGATTCCACAATAAGCTGTAGGTCCCGTTGCTAAGTAACCAATTGGTTCTTAGCCACGTAAAATAAGTGTAATCCTTCGGGCCAGCCCTAGGAGAGCTGTTAATCAGCTCAGTGGTCTGGTAAAACTAAGCTATACTTACTTACTGATAGGAGTATCAGCAGATATCCATTTGCAAAGATTTATGTAAATACTCCATATTATGAGGGATAGTTACTGTAATGTGCTTACATAAACCTGTTTACAATCCTTTGTTTGGAAATATTCCTGGTATAAACAACCACAAAGAAATCGTCAAAGTTGAAGCAGAAATGGTTTGAAAAAGCTGCAGGGTCAGAACACCAAATTAAGAGTGCAAGTTCAATTTTTTTATGAGTGGAAAATGAATGTATAGAGGTGGATAAATGATGTTTTTCCTCTCTTTCATGACATTGGCTATGTGGTTGTCAAAGGAAGAAGCCAGAGGAAAGAAATGGATGGATGGATTTGGAGAGGGTTAGTACCAAGAGAGCAGCATTTGTGACCAAAGCCCACGTTCAGGAGACACACAGAATGAAGCTACAGGCAGTAGCTTCTAGCATCCCAGATGGAGGAGCAGAGCAGCTGAAAGAAGCCCAGCAGAAGGATCCTAGCCTGGCCAACCAGTGGGCGAGAGCCAAGATTAATGTAGAATGTAGGACTAAGGGTGAAAGAAGTTCTAAGTTTAAGGTTATTAATGACATTTTATGGGGTCTTTCAGGGCAAATTGATTGGAAAAGTGTGGCAAATCCTAGTGCTAAAGATACATCATGCCCATGCCCAAGGTATGAAGCTGGCCCATGGGTCCATTTTTGGTAATCATCTTGGAATAAAGAATTATAACCAGCAGTTTTCATTGACCAGAAGTGATTGCAGATATCACCAGGTTTTGCAGGTCTTGCAGAGTTTTCCATAAACTTTACTGTATGCCATAAAAGCACGATACCATTGAGAAAGATGCCTATGATGAAAGGGAGGAACTGTAGACTTGATTGGACCTAGATTGCCAGTGTCAGAGAAGGGCAACAGGTAAATCCTGAAGGTGGTAAACTTCACTACAAAGTATACAGAGGCAGAAGTACTTCTTAAAATAGAAACCAAGCAATTAACAGAGGCACTACTTGAAATTTTCAGCAGAGTAGAATTTTCTATGGAAGTTCTCATTAACCAAGGTACTCAGTTTACTTCCAAAATGATGAGGGAGGTGAGCCATCAGGTGAGCACCAAGCAGCTGTTAATGGCTCATTATAATCTGAAATTCAATAGATTGTGTGAAAGAATCAACAGTGTGCTAAGCTTACGCTGAAGATGTGCCAGGAGAGACCAAGGATCAGGACCGTTATTTACCATATCAAGACATACAAATACTGTAGTCAAACACCAAATTTTCACCATTCGAGCTACTTCATGGAAGGACTGTACAAGGTCAAATGCAGATTCTCAAGGAATTATGGATTGGAGATTGTGAGGATGAAGTGTACAACACCCTCCAATGTGTGTTGAAAATGAGAGATGTGTTGACTAACAAGAGAGAGAGTTTGTATGCTTCACCTGGAAGCCAGAAGTGTCACTACTGCAAGATGACTGGAGAATATTGGTTCAAGGTGAGGCAGAAATTGTGATTGGTACTATGAACAGAGGCAAACAAGCTAGTGCTGCAGTGGAGAGGGTTAAATGAAGTCCATGGACTGCAGAGTTGAGGTCAATGAAGAACTGAAGATTATTCACATGAACATAGTAACTGGCTACCATGAGGTAGGAGCGGGTGAAATAGCAGTAGCTATCATTGAAGAAAGATGCCTGAGTGTGACCATCAAGGAACAAGCTAAAGAGGACCAAGTAATTCTAGACAAGGGCTTAATGGAACTCCAACTGTAGAAGGAAGGATAGATTTACTAAGATCTCAACATTAGTGGCGACTCAAGAGAGAGCTTTACTGGGAGAACATTGCATCAGAGTGACGAAAGCGCAGCCAATTAGACCAAAGATGTTTCTTTTACTGTATGCTACCCAGGAACTGATCCAGGAAGAAGTTGAAGAGGTGCTTGTGATAGGAATCAATGAAAGGTCAACTTCTGCACACTGTTCACCAACCTGTAGTGATGGTGAGGATGAAGGATGGATTAAACAGGTTCTGAATGGACTGTGGTCGACTTAATTCCATAACCAGTCAACACTGCATGCATGGGAGATCCCAAGGCTATGATGGTAAAACTTTGCAGTGACAGATTTTTCTACAAGGGGGGTTTAAGCAAGAGATATTGACAGATCATGATGGAGGAAGCATCAAAGAAGTAGATGGTTTCCACAGTTTCAAACAAATTTTACTGGTTCAAGATTGGATTAATGAACTCAGCAGAAGTGTCTTTCAACAGGGTGATGAAGAAGATCCTTGCTAGAGCTAAGAACGCTGACCATTTTGTGGATGATGTGTTGACTTATACCATGTCAAAGGAGGAACACATCAAGGGACTCAAGGACCTATCCAAGAGAGTGAGTGAAGAAGGACTGTTCATCTGACATTCCAAGTATTACACTGGATACAGCAAAGTGGAATTCCTTGGACATAGGTCAAGCTACATGTCAGATCATTCCTAGGTTTAACAGATAATACAGTAAGTTTATGAATAACTACACAAGCCTAGCAGGGTCATTGCTCTATCTAGTGTACAAGGTGGAGTCAAAGAAGGCCCAACAAACGACACTTGATAATAAGAAGCAGGTGTTAGGAAGTGTACCGATACTACAAATAAAGTACCAGGCTTCAATAGGTCTTTCGTTGTGAGGACAGATGCATTCAATATGGGACCAGGAGGCAAACTACTATAAAAGGTTATTGATGGGACATTCCCAATTCCTTTGGCAAGTAGGAAACTGAAAAGAAAATGAGTTCAGAAGGAGTGCTTAGCTGTAATTTTTGCAATCAAGAGATTCCATCTATACCTGTATGGAGTGGATTTTATGACACAAACCAACCGCAAGCCACTTGCATACCTTCAACACTAAGAACGAAAGTTCAGGGATCATGAGATGGGCCGTACTACTCCATAGGTACAGGTTTAGAGTGGAGACCATTCCAGGGAAAAAAATTATGAGATAAAGTCTCTTAAATAGGGGTGTCTTGTCAAACCATAGTTTATGAAATTGTCATTTTCTCTTGTATAGTTCCCCCTAGCACTGTTTTCTGTTGCAGTCTCGAAAAGGTCAAAACTCATTTTATCATGAATGTTAATGACAATTTTCTCAGAGATTTTATATAATCTGTCTTGTTCAAGATGTTTACAGATTGTCTGAGCTGTTCAGAATTACTTATGTTCTGCTTAGTGGTATCACAGAGAGTAGGCTCGAATGCTTAACTGACCAATGAGGGTAACTGCATCCATAATGGTTAAGGAAGACAGCAATCAATATGATGGCACAGGAAACCAACACAAGACAGCCTGCCTCACTTCCCTTCCCGACACCTCACAAAGAAAAGAAGAACTCAGAGCTTCGTTTACAAGGATTTATTTTAGTAGCAGCTCAGAGCGAAGAGCATTCAGAGAGAGAGAGAGAGAGAGAGAGAGAGAGAGAGAGAGAGAGAGAGAGAGAGAGAGAGAGAGAAGAAGAAGAAGAAGAAGAAGAAGAAAAAAAAAAAAATAAAAATAAAAATACTAACAGAACCCCACTAGGCTGCATCCAATAAAAAGTGAAAGTGAATCATGAAGAGTGCAGCGAATAAATTTTGTAATCTGTTTTTTACTAAATGTATTAATTACATTATAAAGTCAAAAGGCCGCCTCCACCCCGTATTTTCATATAAAAAATGTGACAATATACATACATAAACATATATATATATATATATATATATATATATATATATATATATATATATATATATATATATATACATATATATATATATATATATATATATATATATATATATATATATATATATATATATATATATATACACAGTATATACTCGTATATATATATATATATATATATATATATATATATATATATATATATATATGTGTGTGTGTGTGTGTGTGTGTATGTATGTATGTATGTATATATATACTAATAATAACCTATTTTTTTAGAAATATGCTCTCCATTTTATGGAAAAACCTGCATGGTATGGGCCTTTCCACACAATTTAAAGACTGCATTTTACACCTGTTTTCTTCAGTTCAGTGGCTGCATCTGTATATACATTACAGTTCAAGAGCATTTTGCCCTCTCACAAACATTTAAGTTCGAGTAAGTGGGCATTCTCATTGCTAGACTCAATTCCCACTGATAATGACAGGTATTGTAAGAGCAAGTTGCTGTTGGAAGTAGAGGAATAAGACTTGTGCCTTCTCATATGAATGGGTTAAGTCAAAAGGAGCCTGAAGTAAGGCACTAATATAAAGAACGTATAGGAAGGGGAAGCGAACAGATACCCAAATCAAAATGTACACGTATCAACCTTATTTAATGAAAAAATCGAAGTATCATCTGCACTCTTTTCAGGAATAGATTAATAGAAAAAAATCGTTACATTCTCCTGGAAAATGAGAAAGCGATTAAGACCTTCAACTTACCCCTGATATGTGTTCTGCAATCGAGGTGGAAAGTAATGCGTCACAATCTGCCTCAGCTAACAGGTCAAGCCACTGAGAATCTTTGATTTCAGATTCCTCTAGAATATCCACAAGCTCAGTTCCATACTTGTGAAGAGCTTCTTTATCTTTAAGTGCCAATAGTCCTGATAAATGAATCAAAGTATTCTGATAATGAGGTAAAATGCTGGGATTTAAATCTTTTCCATCATTTAAAAGAGTTGCTAGTACACCCTTCAGTGTTTTTGGTGGTTCATCTTCCACTTGGTATGCAACTGATAACTCGGGGAATTTTTCTTTGATGGCTTTTAGTTCTTCCTTGCATCTCTGAGCTCTGTTCTCAACTAAGCAGGCATATATGTGATTGGCAGCAAAGAACTCCATTATTGATTTATGAGGGACAAAAAGATTAAATTTACAAGGACCACAGTCCACATTATAGTTATCATGAACAGCAAAGAATGCACCACGTATTTCAACAAAAGGCAGATTCAGTTTCTTACATTCATCTTCCAGCTTCTTGTAACACTTGTCACTCAACTCCAGACTGTGTTGCTTGTGCGTCTCTAAAGAGATCTCAAAAATTATATTTAATAATGTGTCCATGGACACCTCAATGGAATCTGAGGATACCTTAAGTATCCTGGAAACAACACGACCCTTTAGGAGGTTCAGGACAGCAACATAAAGTTGGGTAGCAGAAGTAACAGAGTTGACAGTCTTTGAATCATTAGCCCAGAGGTATGTTAAAAGGGTTAGGTTAAGTGGAAGACGATAATGTTCCTGCAAGCGGCACTCTGAATGCTTCATATAGTCCACCAACTTACTCGTGTCTTCCTCACTGAGGCCTTCTCTGACCATTTCATCATGAAGCTTTTGGACAAATTCCACTTTTCTTTCTGCAGGTACTCCGTTGATCTTGATGTGAATTTTAGGGAGCTCGTTCCACAGTGTTTCTGTAATCTTGATTTTCTGTGGCCGAGTTGTCATGATGAACCGGAATCTGTTGTCTTCCATTTTTTGGCAAATTTCAAGCATTTCAGTAAGAAGCTTCGCAGAGTTTTCATTCATTTCATCCAGGCCATCAACAATTATGAGGGTCTTCTTCTCCAACACAGAGCGCCGGAAATCTCTGTCTGTCATTTCGTCCGAAACATGCGGCATTAATGAAGTCAACAAATCCATAAAGTTAGAAATATACCTGCTCTTACACTCAACATAAAGAATTAAATCATATTCTTCTAGCCCTGTAATAGACGGGGAACTCTTAGCAACATCTAATTTAGCCCAGTCTGCCAAAATAAACTTAGCTAAAGTGCTTTTTCCAGAACCTGCTTCACCCTGTATTAAAATGATCTTTGGCACTATGCCATCTTCATTTGTCTGGCACAGCAAACTTTCATGTCCAACAGTAACATAAGAGCTGCTGTCACTGTTTGGTTTCAATTTCATTTCAAGCCTTACGTAGACCATGTCGATATTTAATCTCTCTTTCCTAGATATCCAAGAAGCTGGATCTACATTAGATAGCGTTTTAAAGGTTGTCTTCAAAGAACTCACGCCTTTCTCTTCAACAAGCTTTTCAAGGTATTTCCGATGCTCTTCCACCATTACCTTATAATCCTTTATTTCATATCCGGGAACAGGGCTTTCCTTGATCTCTTCAATTTTTGTATTCATGCGTTCTATCATACCCTTTATTTCATTCTCAGGCACTGAATAAACTTCCTTTGCTTTGTTTAAGACATCTACCAACATTTGCTGAAGGTTAGCAATTGCATCATTCATGGAGGTCTCATCTGTAACTATATCGTTGTGCATGACCTCATTCCGGAAATCTTTGATTTCTTTTACTATTTTCTTCGTATCAGCGTCACAAAATTCAGTACAAGTGGAGAAAATGCATTTACACAATAAACTCACATCAAATTCGTCCCCTTTTGGGTTAGCTTTAATCTTTGCTTGCATGGTATCATCAAACAATTTGTTATACTTGTTGTTGCTCAATCTGCGTTTTTTTTTTACATGATGCTCGAAGGACACTGTAAGGTCTCTTTTGCAACCCCAGTTCAATATATGGTATAGAACAATACGAGCTTCACTCTTCACAATCTTTGTAACTTTCAAGCATAAGTGGTCTACGCCATCCAGCCCTCCAGCGCTGCGTTTTGATGTCATTTTATGTTGCAGTGCCAGCTGAAAGAAAATGATAAGAATATAGATCAATAAGAGTGTCGTCTTGAATGTATCTTCAAAGTGTATCTTAAATTAATAATGAACTGTTCTTTGTCAATGCTTAATGAACATTCTCCAGTGTCAGGATGCCCAATCGTGTTATTATAAGCATTAGTTTACTCACCTTATGTTACTATTCCACTCTTAAACACTTCAGACCACAGTATTTGAATGTTTTCAGGCATTATGGGCTATACTCATGGATATAATCTACTTAGGGTTAAGTGGCGCATTCAAGAGATTGAATAGGGCAGAATGCAGTGATGATTTTCAAACAGCATAAAATGACTCTTATCCTGGGGACTTTTCCCGAGCCATAATTGGATCATTTTTGGCTGAGAAGTCTTCAGGCAATCAATGAAAAGCCAGTATTAGTTAATTGCTTGCTCTGCTCTTATTCTTGCCTCCAATATTGCAAACAGCATGAACATAAGAGTTATAAATAAAACTACTAATTTTTGTAAAGAATGAAATTAATTCATTTCATTCCCTTCTTTTTAAAAAGTTTACTATTTTCCTTGTTTACCTTATGTAGCATCACTAGATATTTCTTTAGGAAAATGGAAGTCTCTCTCTCTCTCTCTCTCTCTCTCTCTCTCTCTCTCTCTCTCTCTCTCTCTCTCTCTCTCTCTCTCTCTCTCTCTCTCTCTCTCGCTGAATCATTGGTGGGATAAGAAAGCGAGCCTCGAACAGTGTGTGGAGTGGTTGATGTTTTCCAGATGAAACATTACTAACTAGAGATAATGAAGGAAATCAGCAGACTCGAGTAACAAAAAGTTTGAGAGTTTACAAGAAGAGAAAATTAAAGATTAAAAGGGGTCTAGGGTAAGGTTATGAATGAGGGTAACGGGAAACTGGAAAGATGGTGCAACTGACATTAACAAGTTCAATTTGACGATAGGCGAATGTCAACAATTGATTCACTTGGGTATATATGTTATACCCCTTACAGATTCAACATTTCTTTCGAAATGCTACGTAACGTGTCTTGCAGTCTATCTCAGAGACGTGGTACCCTCAACTCACTCGCTCCCCTCTCTCTCTCTCTCTCTCTCTCTCTCTCTCTCTCTCTCTCTCTCTCTCTCTCTCTCTCTCTCAACCCACAGATTCCTCTCTCTCGGACATAATCCTCAAAAAAATGGATCTTCTAAGGAAACACAATCTTTCCTACATAAATAAATTTATTATCAAACAAACCCAACAAGTAATGAATTAACAAAGAAAAGATTAAAATGCATAATAAATGAATTATCAAGTCAAAAATAGTCTAATTCAAGATTTAATCTTACCCTGGCTAAAAACCCTTACTCTGGCTAAAAGCCTTTACACCCAAAACTCCCACACATTCCATCTTAGACATTATAATCTAGTCTTAAAGTCAACCTCATTGAAAGCAACCACTAAACTGCAAAGATTTGCAGTGTCCTTTCTCTATAACCACAGCAATCCCACAGACATCTGTTGAAAATCAAACAAATAGTAATCTCCCACAAATACAGTATACAAGCATGTGATATAATAATGAAAGTCTAAAATGCATGGTTAACCAACGTCAAATCAGAACACAATAAAATAGAATATTAAAGTGACATAAATGACTATGTCCAATTCTCCCCACAAATTCATAAGTGTCTTGGATATGGTAAATTCACAAGTTCACAGTCCACACAGAAAAAAGAGAGGTCTGGATTTACCTTAACTGCCGGTTTCTAAGAGATAGGAAACACACAAAGCCACGTCTGGACGATATCGCTCTCACTCAGTTAATAATCGATCAGACCTAACTTTTGGGCACAATTAGACAAACAATCTATATTTTCTAACGCACGAACTTACGTACTCACATACCAGCTCGGTCGGCTGCCTCACAAATCAGAGTCAATATTGTGTGTTCATCAAGCCAAAACAGCTGAAGTAATCGAACTATTTGCTGACTGCAATGATTTTGCGACTGTGCGATCGCCCTAGTTACACCTTGAAGCGTCTCTTTCCTTCATCACACTTACGACTGAATATACATAGTAATTCTAAAATCAAACGTATTATCCCATATAGTGCTCGGCCACCCCATAAGAGCGTCTCGCTCTCTTAATGGCGAACTAAAATAAAAGCATACGTATAAAACATAACAAATAGAGCTATGCTCAATTAGCAATGTCTACTGCACTGCAGTTTTAAGTACTGCTCTCATGAAGTATTGCCAAAGTCACTGGGGTCGTTTTCTCAGAGCCCTTGCATGTAGTCATACAAGCACAAATAAGCTTTACTACCCCCATAATAAGAATTATCAGTAAAATAGCCACTAAGATTATCAATATAGATGGCATTATATATTTCTGATACTCGATCATTATTGGATCATCTTCTTCTAACGGTGGAATAGTCATTGGTACCCCTGTTGTAGGCACTGGAACCACATCATGATCGTTACGCATATGACGCATAAATATCTTCTCGGAACTGTTGAACACAGCACGGCTAATTACGAGGAAGTCTGTTGATACCACACAGCATGAAGCATCAAACAGCTTAGATCCCTGAAGAATGAACGACGTCGACTTGTTACCCTGGCACATCATCGTAACAGGACATTCTTTGCAGTATACAGCAGTAAGAGTTCTGGTGGAGATTATGTGGTATTCAAGTGGAAACTGTACAAAGTCACATTCTGTCGGTGTCTCTCTATGAACTAATGACAATTCACAACCACCCACAGATACAACTCGCAACTGGAAAACATTACTGTCACACACATACTTCTCCCTAACTAAGTTACATCCTGTCTTATAATCAACTCCCGAACCTTGATACTGATCCCCTAAAATGAACATGGTCTCTAATCCATCCCATGTCACTACTAAGTCTCCAAAAGCACTCGGAAAAGGTCTAATAACAAAACTAAGAAAAGGTTTCATGGTACTGACAGGAACATATACTATTAATCCCCGATCAGACAATCTCACCCTCAAAACATTATAATATAAATACAAATCTCCTCCCGTGAATAATACTTTCGCCCCATGTAGATAAGCGGAATTCCTTAGAACATTTTATAGGTATCCTAAAGGTAATACATCACCATACACACGACCATCTGCTGCAGCAATAATTGCTTTTATTTGCATTTGCACTTCTATCCTTAAAGAATCAGTTTCTTTCTCAATATTAAGAAGAGTATGTTGGATCGTAAGAAGCGCTATTGTCACATCAAGATCTTCTTTCAAACCTTCTACTGTAACTGACAAATCATTCAAAGAATGTCTAATTGTTTCAAAACCACTTCTCAATTTCTCATTACTTTCTTGCAACTGATTTAACTGTTTCCCCTGAGCTATTAGGTCTCTTTGAACTTCTGCTACTTTGACTAAACTTCCAATGGACATAGCTCCAATCGCAGCAATCACACCAACACCTAGAAGAACCAAAGGTGCTACTCTTTTACGTCTCCTTTTCTCTACAGAAGGTGAATTTCCTGGAGTAACGTCAGGAATCCATTCTAACGTTTTATCTATCCCCTTATCAACTCTATCTAACGTTATTCTTACTTCTTTCATTAATCTAGTTAAAGAGACTGGCAAAATTCTCTTATTCTCTACTTCATCTAGAATGAACAAAAGACAAAAAAAAACAATAAATATCATATATATACAAATATCAACCCATTTATCGCTCAAACTATATACAAACGTTCCATTACATCCCAACTTTCTTCAACTTCGAAATATGGGTCAACTTCGTCACACCAGTATTTACATCCTTTATTACAAATCTATTCCCTTTTTTGATCTCTACAATCTCAAAAGGTCCATGGAACTTTGGACTTAATTTATAATTCGGATCATTCCGAACATTCACTTTAACAAACACTCTATCACCCATGGAAATATCTACACCCCGCGATTTAGCGTTACTCTTCTCTACCATTGCGCGTGAACTAAGTTCAAGTTCTTTACTAATACGCGCAAATCTTTCTCTTGCTGTATTTATCAACGAAGTAACCGTAACATCGCCCTTAATTTGCTCTGGTAACAAATCAAAAGGTCCTTTCAACTTTTATCCATACAAAGCTTTTGCTGGAGATATCTTAATTGTGTCATTCACCATAGTGTTGATACTATATCGAACTTCATCCAAAGACCTGTCCCAATGTGTATCGGAACCGCCCACTGTCATGCGCAATGCCTCAATTATTTTCCGATTCGCCCTCTCACATAACCCGTTAAACTTCTGGCCTATACGGGATTATAGATACCTTCTTTATTCCCAGTAAATTGGCAAGACCCTCCAAAGTCTTATTAATAAATTCCCTACCATTGTCTGTGAGCAGACATTCAGGGACACCATATCTACAAATTATCCCCTTAAAGAACGCTATAGCTACTTCCTCAGCTGACTTGAATTTCAGCGGGAAAATCTCGACAAAACGAGTCAACTCATCAACAACCACTAATAAATGTCTATACCCATAAGCAGATTCTGAGAAATTAATCAGAATATCCATATGCACTCTCTGAAACGGCCTATTTGGTATGGGATATGAACCCAAACGACACGACACCGTCGTCGCCGGCTTATTCGCATTGCAAATAGCGCAATTCTTCACAAAGGCCTCTACTGCGGAAAACATATTTTTCCAAAAGAACTTTGACCTAACGTTTTCATACGTCTTATCAACACCTAAATGAGGAGAACCAAATTTACAATGTACAATATCTAGAACTTGTGGTACTAGACTCTCTGGCACAATGATTTGTGTAGTTTCACCCATACTTAGACTACTTCGCAAGTTATACTTAACTTTCCTAACTAATAAATTATTCTCCAATTCTAGTCCAGAAAAAGGCAACTTATAACCTTTCTTCGGTAAAACTCCTCTGAGAAATGCCTTAGCATCTGATAATAATTTATCTTCATCTTGCTTCTCTTCGAGCAAGGGTATGTCCCAAGTGACATTTTCACCAGTAACATAACACACAGCGTTTCCCTCGATGTCACGATTAACAATCTCTTCCGAGACTGCCGACACACTATTTCTCTCAGAAATATGCACCGTAGGAACGTGTTTGTCCCCTACATGAGATATCTCAGAACTACTAGTATCTGAGACATGAGACTCCAAATGTCTGCTCTCGTCTTCCGCACAGGATTCGGTATGTACTCCCTCATCCTCAACCGGAAAATATCTGCTCATTGCATCTGCAACCACATTATGCTTACCTTCAATGTATTTGAGGCTTGCATCAAAATCTCTCAATGTCAAAAACCAACGTGCTCTCTTGGGCGATAAATTTGGCATATTGAAAAGCTCTGGCAATGGTTGATGATCTGTAAAAATCTCAACTTTATTTCCCAACAACAACATCTTGAAATGAACAAGGGTAGAGACGACTGCGAAGGCCTCCTTGTCCACAACTGACATCAGCCTTTCGTTACCACCACGCATTTTGAACTTTCTGCTATAGAAAGCAATTGGATGTAATTTTCCCTCAAATTTCTGCATCAAACACGCACCTATACCTTCCTGACTCGCGTCAGTCACCAAGGTGAACGGTTGACTAAAATCTGGAAACTTCAAAACAGGTGGGTTCACTAAAGCATTCTTAAGCTTCTCAAAAGCTAATTGCTGACTGTCACCCCAAACAAATTTAACGTAATAGATCTGTCAATGGAGACGCTATTGTAGAAAAATTCCGCACAAAACGGCGAAAGAAACCCCACATACCTAGGAATGAACGAATCTGCTTCCTGGTTTTAGGAACTGGAAAACTCACGATAGCCTTGACTTTGTCATCATTCACTCTGACTCCTTCTTTAGAGATAACATGACTTAGATAAACAATTTCTTTCTTCAGAAACTCACATTTAGCCAATTTGACCTTTAACCCAGCAAACCGTAATCGCTTGAGGACTTCTTTTAACACCTTTAGATGTTCTTCGATTGTATCTGTGCATATGAGAATGTCATCCATGTACACAAATACCGACTTTCCTAATAAACCGTGAAGTACTGTGTTAACCAGCCTAGTAAATGTTGTTGGGGACCCTTGTAATCTGAAAGGCATCCTATTAAACTCGTAATGCCCCTTTGGTATAGAGAATGCTGTAAATTTACGACTATTCTCGCTAAGTGGAACTTGCAAAAAATCCCTGCATGAGATCTATAGACGAATATATATTCTTGCCACCGATTTCAACAAACAAATCAGGCAAACAGGCTACAGGGTATCTATCTGGGCATGTCTTTTCGTTCAATTTACGAAAGTCTACGCATACTCTGATGCTACCGTCTTTCTTTGGGACCGCTAGTAAATGAAAATTAAAAGGCGAGGAACTGGGCCTTATGATACCTTCCGACTCCCACTTCTGAACTTCTTTTTCTACTTCTTCTCTGATCTTAAAAGGAATTCGATACGCTGGAATATATATGGGATTTGTACCTTTCTCTAGGCGGATTGAATGTTCTAAAACATCTGTAACCCCTAGCTTATCTCCCTTCAAAGCAATATTATCTAAATATTCTTTCAACACTTTCTCTACTTTATCTGTATACTCGGAATAATCAGCTTTAGCCAAATGTTCGTGAAGGACTTGGCTTCTGAATTGTAGCTCCTCGTTGGGAAACATATTACCGTCTCCACAAAAACTCACTATCTTATGTTCTTCCTTAAACTCTTCAAAATCAATTACATAAGTACCCTTGTGATATTTTTTTACTGAATCTTGATAGCTTACCAATTCTACTGCAGTTATGCCTGCAACTGAAACTTCATTTACTGATACCGTACTTACAACGTCTTTGAATTTCTCGGTTCCCTCAACAACGCACACTTGAGAAGGCAAATTCTTCTCTTTCATCGACACTTTAATTAATGTAGGAACTCGCGGGTGCAATTCAATATCTTCTAACAAAAATCCTTTGAAAGACTTTTGCGGAATGTCTTCATTCTCTAATGAATGTGTTACACATGTCGCAGTCTGCGTCTTGGATTTCTCACAGCTTTTTTCCATGTTTCTATATGGAATGAAACAACCTAGCTCACCTATTGTAATCCCCTTAATTCCCGTAAGAATATTGATGTTATGTCACATACAAGAAGGGTGTCCTAGCAAAACCATTTCACCTAAGGCTAATCCTTCTATGACCAAAAATGGTTCTACTATTGTCTTTTCACCGATACAAAGCGTAAGAGATGACGAACCTAAGATATTCAATCTTCTCGCCTGTACATCACACACTGTCTCATTAGTAGGGACTAATTTACACTCTGGAAACTTTGAGTGAAAAAAATCAGCATCTATCAGGTTACCTGAGCTGCCAGAATCAATGAAGATAGAAATTTCAATGCCATTAGAAAAACCACGTACAATCGGCCTAGGTTCTGGTGAGTCTAAGACCTAATTGCTCATTATCCTGTGTCCATCTTCGAACTTATCTTGTGAAAATTTTGATGTTCATTTGTGTACCTAGAACTTGCATCATGAGGAATCCTTCTGCCATATCTAGTAAAACCACCCCGTGATTTCCCTGAATAATCTCTATTCTTTGTGGCTGGGCAAAATTTCCACCCATGGTCTGAAGATTTGCAAGCTGAACAATATCTCACTCTACAATTTGACTTACTATGTCCCACCTTATCACAGTTAAAACAACGAATCGTTGTGACTGATCTCTCTGGAGTTTTCTTCGACTCCACTCGCGCACATGCCTTCACTCCTGCATCATTTCCTAGATGTGAAGTACTAGCATTATTCTGTGGTTTCGAAACCGCTGCTGAAATTTTAGCACCTCCCTTCACAAAACTACTGTCCAGCGTCAGACATTTTGATAAATTTTTGTTAATCTGAGCAAACAAAAAGGATTCATCTGTATTCTGATCAATTCTTTTATCAAAACCATCTACAATCACATCCGGAACCGTCGTCAAAAGGCAGGAGAAGTGTAACAATTTTTCAAAATTATCTAAGGAGATATTATTTCCATTTACCCATGGAGAGTTTTTCATAGATTTCTTTATCTCACCTACTGCATCAAATAAGCGAGTACTGTATGTGATTAGTGAATCATTACCTTTCCTAGTTCTGAAAAGCGCTCGTAAATTCTGAACAACGCATTCTCGGTCAATCCCGCCATACGATGCACGTAAAAATTCCCAAAGTTCTTTCCAAGATTTACACTTTCTGAACCCGAAACTGCGTGCTCGTTCTCCAATATCCCCTTTGTCTAAGTCTAAGAAAGCTTTTGCTTCTGTTAAAGCTTCGGCGCCATCTGTAATTTTCTTAGAATTCAGATAATTATTTACTGATTCAATGGATGTCTCAACATTTTGAGTCAACTTTCCGTCAACTAACCCTTTAAAATTTGTAATGCCTGCATTGAAGTTCGTCAACCTATGGCAAACAATTGATTGTGACGTACCTGCATCTGAGTCCGGCATTTTGTAAGTGATCACACGCCCCGAGCGTAATAACATGAAATAAAATTAGATAAGATGGACGAAAAAAACAATCCCCCAAAAAAAAGAAAACGGAAGACTTAGCTTATGACTTGTGTCTGCTCACAGAAAACGGAGCCCTGCGCAACTAGTGAGAACGGGAAGCCGCCAACTTGAAAAAAAAAGATGGAAGGTGTTTAACTTCGCTTCGATCTTGCCAAGTCACCACTCACTTAATTAACTCACAATCGCCACTATTCACACTTATCTGGGTGTTTTCTTAACCCCAAACTACTCTACATATCACCCAGACCTATTTTCACAATTCACCACTCCCGAATACTTAAATAGAAAAAAAAAAATTCACCGTATCAACGCGCAATTCTCGACATACAGTATTCCCATCGTGTGCGATCTTAGCACTGATCCTGGTTTGCAGTTATCAGCGAGTGCCCGAGGCGCAGTGTTATCAATTAGTCTATTTCTCCTATCCCTCTTTCGCTATCTTAACCCCAAACATCGCTGCTATCATTTAAACTTTTAACCAATAAAGCTAACGACTACCGCTGCCATCAATAAAAACCAACACCGCTGCCACCAATAAATTCTAACGACCGCCGCTGCCACCAATAAAACTTTCGCACACCGCTGCCACCAATAAAATCTGTTATACCCCTTACAGATTCAACATTTCTTTCGAAATGCTACGTAACGTGTCTTGCAGTCTATCTCAGAGACGTGGTACCCTCAACTCACTCTCCCCCTCTCTCTCTCTCTCTCTCTCTCTCTCTCTCTCTCTCTCTCTCTCTCTCTCTCTCTCAACCCACAGATTCCTCTCTCTCGGACATAATCCTCAAAAAAAATGGATCTTCTAAGGAAACACAATCTTTCCTACATAAATAAATTTATTATCAAACAAACCCAACAAGTAATGAATTAACAAAGAAAAGATTAAAATGCATAATAAATGAATTATCAAGTCAAAAATAGTCTAATTCAAGATTTAATCTTACCCTGGCTAAAAACCCTTACTCTGGCTAAAAGCCTTTACACCCAAAACTCCCACACATTCCATCTTAGACATTATACGTCTAGTCTTAAAGTCAACCTCATTGAAAGCAACCACTAAACTGCAAAGATTTGCAGTGTCCTTTCTCTATAACCACAGCAATCTCACAGACATCTGTTGAAAATCAAACAAATAGTAATCTCCCACAAATACAGTATACAAGCATGTGATATAATAATGAAAGTCTAAAATGCATGGTTAACCAACGTCAAATCAGAACACAATAAAATAGAATATTAAAGTGACATAAATGACTATGTCCAATTCTCCTCACAAATTCATAAGTGTCTTGGATATGGTAAATTCACAAGTTCACAATCCACACAGAAAAAAGAGAAGTCTGGATTTACCTTAATTGCAGGTTTCTAAGAGATTGAAAACACACAAAGCCACGTCTGGACGATATCGCTCTCACTCAGTTAATAATCGATCAGACCTAACTTTTGGGCACAATTAGACAAACAATCTATATTTTTTAACGCACGAACTTACGTACTCGCATACCAGCTCGGTCGGCTGCCTCACAAATCAGAGTCAATATTGTGTGTTCATCAAGCCAAAACAGCTGAAGTAATCGAACTATTTGCTGACTGCAATGATTTTGCGACTGTGCGATCACCCTAGTTACACCTTGAAGCGTCTCTTTCCTTCATCACACTTACGACTGAATATACATAGTAATTCTAAAATCAAACGTATTATCCCATATATAAAGGATTAAATGTACTGGATGGTGGTATGATAAGAGCAGAGGCAAGTTGCAGAATAACTGAGGCAACCAAGGGAGCTGGGTGTGTGCAAAAGATTGGAAAGAGAATTAGAAGTCCTGTGGAAGCCAAGGAAGGAATATATGAAGGGACTGTAGTGCCAAATCTGTTTAGGAGGAGAAGTGTGGATGCTGAATGTAAATGAAAGGAAAATGGTGAAGGCGCTGATATGAATTGTTTGCATGGTTTATGTAGGACAAGAATATCTAAAAAGATGAGAAACATAGAACTGGCAAAAAGTTTAACCTAAGTTGAAGGATGGCTCAGAATATTTTGAGATGCTTTGGTCATGTGGAGAGAATAGGAAATGATAGGCTAGCAAAAAGAGAGTACTATATTTCGGAAGGATTAAGGGCGAGGGGGAGAGGAAGACGAAGAAGGTATTAACCCAGTATGTATCCACCTTTGCCAAAGTCCAGGGTAAACTCATGCTAAGAAAAGATGGGTGGTGGCAATGTGATTGTTTAACTTCGGACCTACCTGTTTCATGACTGTTTACGATCAAATGGCGAACAAGAATTGTGCATGTTTCATGTCCTTCCCCAAAATGAAGCTACATTGAGGCCCATTATTCAGCACCACATTGCACCTGGTTCTACGATCATGTCTGATCAATGGGCTGCCTATTGAAATATTTATAATTGGACCATGTTCAGTTACATGCATCAAACCATTAATCATGAGCAGAATTTTGTTGATCTGGTTACAGGTGCTAATACTCAATGTATTGAGGCACTCTGGGGCCATGCCAAGACTGAAATCCTGAGAAAAATGTGTGGCAGTTCCCTAAATTTGTTGTCAGGACATTTGGCTGAATACTGGTGGAAAAAGCCTTATTTAAACATGCCATTTCGTGAGATTGTAAAGTCCTGCTCAACGGGTTCTCTATGATGAACATCCATTTTTCTGCGGTGCCTTCACAGGCGACCTAAGGTCGCATGTACACAATCTTATTATCATTATTGTGAATTGTATATTTATTACCTGTTCATTTGCCCTTGTACCACGTATGTGTCAGAGTATTTTTATGTTCAACCAGCTATTGTTAATCATCATGTTTTCTATATGTACCTGTCCTGTTTTGTGTAGAGAAATTGTTTGACCTCAGTTCACTTGTAAATTTTTGTACTCGCGGTCTTTGCATATACGCAGACGTCCGCACGCCACTTTATAAGCAAGTCGCTTCATGAATAAACCAGCAGTACTTGTCTTCCTGCTCATTATTTCGCACCTCTCTCACAGTGGTGACCCCTGGAATGGTTCCCCGAGCCATTAATGGACCCAAACGGTGACTTAGTCTTGGCCCAATGAACCAACCCACGCCCCTAACGGACTAACTACGGCGCTCTAACAAAGCGTTCAGGCGTTACCGACCCTTGTCAGCAATACGCCGGCATCATTAGCGGACCCACATGGCATGCTCCCAAGCATGTATTGACGCGAGTGTTCCCTCACACTCCAAGTGAGAGCGCGGAATGAGCATGGACACAGACATCCCCACCCACATACAAATTACCGCAAACTTCTTGGAGGCTGACATCTCCTTCGTGCAACCCCCTCCCGCGCACTCCTCCATGCTGGTGCCCGCTCCCCGCGCGATGCCTCTCCTGACGGACCAACCAAGGGCGGCCCTCAGCATAAAACTGCCGCCTTTCACCCATCAGAACCCAACGTCCTGGCTCTACAGGGTCGAGGGGCAATTCAGGGTGGCAGGCCTGACCGACAAGGTGTTGAAGGCAGACATCTCCATCAACGCCCTGTGGATGACAACAATGACGAGCCCTGCCACCCTCCAGGAGTTAAAGGCCACTCTCGTCGAGACCTGCTCCCTGCTGGTCTCCGAGAGAGCCGCCTGCACCCTCGACCTTGCCATCAACCCCCGGCAGGACAAGAACCTCTTGGAGATGTGGCATGCCCTCCAGGACCTTCTCCCCCTCCCTGAGACTGACAGCAGCAGCAGGCGCAAAGAGATTAGCCTGTCGAGGGAGATCCTCCTGTGGCAGCTACTCCCAGAGGTCCGTGGGCAGATCACAGAGCCATACACCCTGCTGGTCGAGGACCTGATCAAAGTGGCGCAGCAGCTGACGGACTCCACAAGGGCAGTGAAGCGGGCATCCACGCCCGCACACCCCATCAACTGCCTCCAGCCGGAGGACCCCACCACAGAGGGCATCAACGCCGTTGACAGGAGGGGGCCACCCCACCAGCAGAAGAAGGAAAGGTCGGGGCTTTGCTATTACCACCAGAGGTTTGGTAAAGCTGCTTGAAATTGCGAGGCCCCCTGCCTTTTCTCCCCTCCAAAATAAGGGGGAAGCGGCGGCCACCCTCACAGGCAACCATGACAGCAGTATCCGAAACACCCAGGGGTCCTACACCAGTAGGCTTCCACGTCTGCGACACTGTCTCTGGCTGGATGATGCTGATCGACACTGGGGCCATGCGGTCAGTGTTCCCGCCTTCCAGAGAGGACCGCAGATGCCTGCCAGACCCGGCTGCCTCTCTGACGGCCGCCAAGGGGCCCCCATCCTCCCCTACGGCACCAGGTTCCTGTCGTTCTCCATCCTTGGCCGGAGGTACAAGTGGGACTTCACCGTCACAGACGTTAGGACCCCGCTCCTGGGTGTGGACTTCCTTGGTGTGGACTTCCTTGCCCACTTCAGACTGGAAGTCGACGTCAGCCGCAAGCGCCTGCTGGACACCGAGTCCTGCCAGTCCCTGCCCTTGTCGCCGGGCCCCAGGGAGCCCACAATCTGTTCCATCGCTCCGCACAAGTACGCTCCCTCCTGAAGGAATTCCTGGAGGTGTTCAAACCCAAGCTTCGTCAGGTGCCTGGGGCCCCTGCCAAACACGGGATATATCATCACATCAAGACGAGGGTCCCCCAATGCACGCAAAGTTCCGAAGGCTTCCCCCACAGTGCCTTCAGGAGGCCAAGAAAGCCTTTGCCAAGATGGAACGGATGGAAATATGCAAGAAGGCTCCCAGCCCATGGGCCTCCCCCCTTCACATGGTACAGAAAGCAGACGGCACCTGGAGACCCTGCGGCGACTACAGGCGGCTCAACCTCGCTACAGAACCTGACCACTACCCTCTACCATTACATGCAGGACCTAACGGCCTCCTTCCACAGGGCCAAAATATTCTCAAGGTTAGATCTCTTGAAATCATATTTTCAGGTACCAGTAGCTCCAGAGGACATCCCCAAAACCACCAACGTCACGCCTTTCGGAGCCTACGTCTTCGCCTTCTCCACCTTCAGCCTGAGGAACATGGGGGCAACCTTTCAGAGACTGATGGACAGCATCCTGGGGGACCTCTGAACTCCTGCGTCTGCTACGTCGATGATATCCTAATTTTTTCCAGATCCCACAAGGAACACCTACGGCACATCCAGAAGGTCCTGCAGTGCCTGCAGGAGAGTGGCCTTGTCGTCAGGTTTGACAAGTGCACCTTCAGCGTCGATAAGGTGGAATTCCTAGGCCACGAGATATCCCCAGGAGGCGTCCACCCAATTTCATCGAAAGTCGAGGCCGTCATCAGGTTCCCCACCCCTACCTCCGCCAGGGCCGTACAAGAATTCCTCGGGATGGTCAACTACTACAGGAGATTCATCCCATGGATCGCGCACACAATGGCCCCCCTGACGGAGATCCTCAAGGGCCATCCGAAGACCTTGGAGTGGGGCCCCGACCAACAAAGGGCCTTCTCCCTGACGAAGACTGCCCTCGCCAAGGCAACAGCTTTGGCCCACCAGGACCCCAGCACTTCCCTCAAGCTGACAATGGACGCCAGCAACATCGCCTGCTTGGCCGTCCTGGAGCAAGTCGTCAATGGAGCTCCTCAGCCCATCGCCTTTTTCTGCAGAAAAATCAGCCCCACCGAGTCCCACTACAGCACCTTCGACAGGGAACTCTTCGCGGTGTACCAGGCAGTACAGCACTTCAAATTCCTCCTGGAGGGTACGCCCTTCACAGTTTGGATGGACCACCAGCCGCTCCACACCTTCACAAAGCTGGGAGATGCATGGTCCTCCAGGCAGCAGCAGCACCTTGCAGCCATTGCGGAGTTCACATGCACCATCAAGTACCTCCCCAGCAAGAAGAACCCAGTAGCCAACGCCCTCTCAAGGATCGAAATCGATGCAGTGCAGCTTGGGATCGACTACAAGGACCTCGCCCGTGAACAAGCCGCTGACCCAGAGACTCCAGCTTACCGCACTGCCATCATGTCGCTGAAGTGGAATAACGTGCCCCTCGGCCCTGGAGGGCCAACACTGCTAAGCGATGTAAGCACTGGCCACCCCCACCCACTGGTGCCTGGCCCCCCTTCGTTGGCTGGTCTTCAGCGTCATCCACGGATTGTCCCACCCCTCCGGCAGAACAACGGCCAGGCTGCTGGTGGAGAAGTTCGTCTAGCACAGCATATGGAAGGATGTGTACGGAAGGATGCGACGGCCTGGGCAAGGCAGTGCATACAGTGCCAGGCCAGCAAAATAGGGCGGCACAGCGAATCGAGGGTGGGCGACTTTCCCCAGCTGTGGAGACGTTTCAGACACATCCATGCCGATGTAGTGGGTCCTCTTCCCCCATCAGGAGGAGCAAGATACCTTCTAACAGTCGTCGACCGCTCCACCAGGTGGCCCAAAGCTATGCCTAAGGAAGAAGCCACCTTCAGTGTGTGCGCAGAAGCCCTCCTCTCCAGCTGGATCAGCCAGTTCGGCGTCCCGGACCATATAACTACGGACAGGGGCCCCGCCTTCCTGTCTGAGCTGTGGACCGCCCTGGCATGTCTGCTGGGGACCACTCACCACAGCACCACCACCTGCAACCCTGTAGCCAATGGAATGGTGGAAAGGTTCCACAGGTCCCTGAAGGCGTCCCTCATGGCTCGTTGCACCTCTGAGAACTGGAAGTACCACCTGCCCTGGGTCCTCCTCGGGCTGAGGACTGCCCCCAGAGCCAACAGCAACCCGTCCGCAGCAGAAAAGGTCTTTGGGGAGACCCTCGTAGTCCAGGGGGAACTCATCACAGAGGACCGGGATGACTTAACAATTCAGAGGCTCCGTGATAGGGTTGGGAGTTTAGGGACATTAAAGTTTACTGTATGGCTGAATGATTTATTTCTCCATTATTGGAAAGAGAAAAAAAGAATTTTCTTAAAATTAGACAATTTTTTATTCTTTTTTTTATTTATTTGGAGGGTTTTGTGATTTTGCTATTTTTAATGTGCTCTTGTGTAACCATATGTGTCCGTGTGTAACGTGATTTTAAGCTTTGTGTGTATGTATTTAAGTGTGCTCTTGTGTATGTAATTTTGAACAGCCTTTATAGATTTTTAGTGACTAATGTTTTAACGTAATTCAGTTTTAGCCGTTCAGTACTTTTATTAATTTATTTAATTTTCCATAGAATTCCCTGATGATGTGATTATGAATCACGAAACGTAGGAAGCAATAAAGGAAGTGTGAATCTCCAGAGTATTCCTGCCCTTGACTACAATTTGCGTGTGTGCATCGAATCTGCCAGATTTGTGTGATATATATATATATATATATATATATATATATATATATATATATATATATGTATGTATATATATATATATATATATATATATATATATATATATATATATATATATATATATATATATATATATATATATATATATATATATATATATATATATATATATATATATATATATATGTATATACACATACATACACACACACACACACATACACATGTATATGTATATATATATATATATATATATATATATATATATATATATATATATATATATATATATATATATATATATATATATATATATATATACACATGTATATGTATGTGTTCACATATATACATACAGTATATATATATATATATATATATATATATATATATATATATATATATATATATATATATATATATATATATATATATATATATATATATATATATATATATATATATATATATAGATAGATAGATAGATAGATACTAAGAGTGATGCAGACTGAGAACATCTGATGTTTATGTTCTCAGGACGAGACCATATCATGAGTAATTATTTTTCCCCCCAGATCGGACCTACCTTTGTAGGATCAGTTAATCTGAATGATCAACCCCAAGTATAGTGAAATTATAAACATGTGGATCCAAAGTACACAAAGACAAAATGGAGGTAAAATATTGACAGAGTATAATTGCCCTCCGTTCGGAGAGGCGATAGCATGGTTGCGACATCGACTGGTGGAAGGCTTTCGGAGTCAACAGCTCATCAAGCATCCTGTTATGATAGGAATGAACAGCCCTGTTCATGTCGCTAAGTAGAATAATCTCGCTTTCTTACGAAATAGTGAAAACCCGTTTTTGTAATTCCCTCTTACCTACGTGATTTGCAAGTATGTGCTTTTTAAAACCGATTAATTATATCAAAGCATGTATTGCACACACTCAATGTAATATATATATATATATATATATATATATATATATATATATATATATATATATATATATATATATATATATATATATATATATATATATATATATATAGTCAGTCAATATACATCCCTCCCTCCTGTAGATTTCCGTGCATTATTTAATTCTGAAATAATCTGCTATTCATTTGACTGTCGGGCCGGGGAAAATTGGCGGGCGACAGACGGAAACAAGCATAGTTTGAACTAGATCAGGGCTGTTAGTACCAGTGTGTAGCAGTGGGGGGGAACACCCCCCCATCGCCTGATCCTGGGAAACAATAGGCACTCCCTTTTTCACCCCCATCACGCGATGGGGAAGCATTTAGGTATAGGGGAGGTCAAATAGGCCTATTCAAGCTAGGGGCCAGGTAGGATTTTAATCTTAAATCACCTAATTCTAAGTATGCTTTTCCTCTGCCCTCTTTGCTGGTTCTCTTGACATATTTGCAGGGATGTCGGACTAACGCTGAGGCCCCACAAGACACAGCTGGCTTTGGGAAGACAGAAGCTTTCTCATCTCAGTACCGGTCTGATCTATCGCCCCTATTCTCCGTTTATGCTGGTTGAACTACCATCGACAGACAGCCGAGATGACTGTTGGCGCCACAATTATCAGACAAGGTTTGTCCATCGCAAATAGTCAGTAAACCAACCCTTCCCCCTTTTAATTAAACTCCTTAAAATTCCATTTCTTTAAACTTTAACTCCTTCCTCCACAAAGCAATCCTCCTTTGTAAGAGTCCTGCCTGGCCTCCCATATCTCGCCATTAATGTGCCTTGAATTCCAGTAGAGATCTCATGATAATTATCCATTTATCCCTCTCCCTCAGTGCAATTTAAGGGCTATTTAGGCTAAGCAATAAAAGTGTTAATTTTCTCTTTGTGCAAGTGCGTGTGCTTGTGTTAAAGCCCAATCAATTACGATTTCCATACTGTGCTTACGTGATCTCCTTATAATTATCTGCTGGGCTACGTAGTGGTTAATATTTAGTTGTGTAAAGTGTCCCCATTTATAAGGAGGATTCCATTTCCTTCTGTGTGTCTCCGTGGTTAATCTGGGACCTCTCTTTCAGGAGAGACAAGCTGCCCGATCGCACTCCGTGCTCCATTATTTAGCCTGCCACCCCACAATCCTGATATTCCTGGTCGCAGTCAATACCAAGTCCGTTGTGGCCCAAAAATGTTTATATGAATTATTCTCCCATCCTGGAGTTCCATCATTTGCATCATCTGAGACTATTTCGTGTAATCGGGGCATGACTAACTATTATTATTATCATTGGACTGATTGTATTGCACATTGGCCCCCTTATTAATCAGCTTGCTTGTTGCCAATCATTGCATTATTGTTCCATGTGTCCTATTAATGAGTCTGCCCATCAGTTATCATGTTGTATTGTTTGTCTCCTTGTTTCATTTCTAAAGTCTCTGTAAATAAACCCCTGTAAATTTGTAAAAGAATTCTAATTCCAAATGGTGACCTTTCTCATTCAATTGTAAATCCAGGAAAATCTAAGGTAAGTTTTCAAATAACTTTTCCTTTTGCTCATAAGCTGGGCTTTCTTGGTTTCGTGGCAGCATCAATATAAACCTTGTTTCAATTTCTCCCCAACCAAGACCCCAGTTTATGACAATATATATATATATATATATATATATATATATATATATATATATATATATATATATATATATATATATATATATATATATATATATATATATATATATATAAATATAATATATATATAATATATTGTGTGTGTGCAGTACCTGCTTTGATATAATTGATCGGTTTTAGCACACACTTGCGTAGATAAGAGGGAATTACAAAAACGGGTTTTCACTATTTCGTAAAAAAGCGAGATTATTCTACTTAGCGACATGAACAGGGGCTGCTCAATCCTATCGTAACAGGATGCTTGATGAGCTGTTGACTCCGAAAGCCTTCCAGCAGTCGATGTCGCAACCATGCTATCGCCTCTCCGAACGGAAGGCAGTTATACTCTGTCAATATTTTACCTCCATTTTGTCTTTGTGTACTTTGGATCCACATGTTTATAATTTCACTAGACTTAGGGTTGATCATTCAGATTATCTGATCCTACAGAGGTAGGTCCGACCTGGGGGGAAAAATAACTACTCATGGTACGGTCTCGTCCTGAGAACATAAACATCAGATGTTCTCAGTCTGCATCACTCTTCTTAGTTAATTTGTTTCTGACAATATATCCTTTGCTAGCGTTCTCTGAGCTTCCACACACCTAGGTGAGAGGGGCTGTTCCGTACATGTATTACACGACTCAACAGTTGTCTGAAAACTTTTAACACATATGGGCATTCTGAAAAGGAAAAGTGACAGGTAACCTCAAAAGGACGCTCAAAGTCTAAACAATTTGCAAGGCTAACACAATTTACTGAAATTCAGAAATTAATATCAACTAACCTCACATGCAACGCTGTGAACGGCCGTAGGACATGAATCGTTTTCGAGGTTTTCTTGCGTGTCGAGGTCCTTCTTGGGACGATGCGCACCGATGCTCAACGAAATGAGAACTCTTATTGTAAGCGATCGTGAGTGCACGGGGAATAAGGATTTTTCTGCCTGTGTTCAGCACTTAGAGGCACAAGACGACGAACGGACAATCAACTCCATTCGCTTTTTCAGCACTGGCAAATCCTTCCTAGTTGCCGAGCCCCACTACAGCGTTGCATTCAGGACGCGTCGATCCTCTAGCCACGTCACAGAGTGACGGTGTCGGCGCTTTGCAACTGCGCCCTTCCTACCAGTTTCTGCCAGATGTATAATGTATTCTCAGTCATTATTTTTTTCTTTATTCTCGTAGCGTAGTTTTGTATTTGTAAAGGCTCGCGAAGGTGACCTTTGAAAAGTTGGGTCAGCTATTCGCAGGGTCCATTTTCACTACACGCAGCAGATAGGAAACTGCTGAAACATTCGCATACCACAAGGGTCGAAGAAACCACCTTGGTGACAAGACACGGGCTGGCAAATGCGTTTTCAGCAAAGAACGTTCTAGAAACTGAACCAGTTACAAAATCCGGTTTTTGAAGGATGCTTCTTAATAATGTATGGTGTGTACGTGTACTTCGTGACGCCTTGAAATACAGAGGCGTGTCTTGCCGAACTTTGACCTCGAATGATGTCATACAAAAGTACGTTCGTTCGTGCGTTAGGCTACATAATGAATATAATGGGAGGAACCGTTGTTCGAATCGGACTTGTGAGATCCGATTCATGTGTGTCTGAAGATGTGTGATTTTTCACATGGAGACTGTCCCAGAGGACTTGTGGAGTGAGTATTTCTGTTCCACTCCATTCCTATTCCTTTTTCCTCTCTCCCTCCTACGAGGATGAGAGTGGTATGACATTTGAGATGACCTGTTTTAATTGATTGACGTGTTCATGATTTGACAGATGAGTTATTTTCTGTAATTGGGGGTTTATGATTTTGGAGCACTATTTCCTTAGAAGATTTTCTGATAGTTATGTGAAACATTGGATTTCATTCTTCGTAATTTTTAAGAAGTTATTTTTCGTTGATTTTTGTCAATAAAGGGTTTTAGTTTTGTACTTAGTGTCTCATTCCAGTAGTCCTTAGATTTTAGTTAGGGAAAGATATAACTTATGATGCCGGCTCACGTTACTGGTATCACACAATGTCTCGGGATAAGCGAGATCAAACCTCTGTTCATAAAACAGAGACTTAAATCAAGTATAGGCTCAGAAATGGCCGTTACAGTTTTTGGAGGCAGCGGTGTGCGAAAGGTAGCGTAAAAGGTAGCGTATAAGGTAGTTAGGGCAGTTAGAAGGTGTTAAATAATTAGGCATGTATATGTTTCCGAAGAGACATAAATTAGTGTTGGCATCTCAGGATAAGATTTTGTGGGAGTCAGCAGTTCCTGGGGGCGAGCTGCGAGCATCTCTCTCGCTAGCTAGTGTTCGTGAAGAGTGTTTTGGGTAGGGGGTAAAAACAGTGATGTTGTGCAATAATTGCGATATTAAGACCGCTATGCGTGTGTTAAAACACGTGAAGACGCGCGAGTGTTTTTGTTTCTCTCTCTTCGCTTGATGGAAATTCGCGCACTGCTAACGTAAGTGTTGTGATGTTATTTTTTTTTTTAGTTGTGTTAATGTGAAATTGTCCTTTTCGTTGTGTTGTAACTGGTGATAGGGACAACTGTGTGTTTTTTTGTCGTTGTGTTTTGACTGATATTTCGGTTGCAACGATTGTGTTACGTCATCACCACGGTGACATAGTAATTGCGTCATGAGTTTGGGCGGAGCGTCGTACTTGCTTTGCCACGCCTAGTGAAGCGCTGAGCGTATTATGGTGTGTTGTATTTTCTTTTTTTTTTTATAGCAATCTGCGGTATGCATCGGCGTGTATTATGTAAGGGTGATATTTGGTTGTTGGGTTATTTCAGGGAACTTTAATGTTTGAGTAATATCCTACGTGATATTTATGAGTTGCGGGGTGCAAAACAGTTTTTGCACAAGTGTGAATGCACTTCTTGGTTTTTGTAGTCACGCACGTGTGTGCGTGTGGGTATGTGCGTGTGAGTATGAGGGCAGAGCCCTTGCCTTTGCTTGAGTGACACTTTCCGTTTGGACAAAGGGAAGTGTTGATCCAGCAGTTTTTGACATTGAGAGATTTTGATGCAAACCTCAAATACATTGAAGGTAAGCATAATGTGGTTGCAGATGCATTGAGCAGATATTTTCCAGTCGAGGATGAGGGAGTGCATTCCGAATCCTGTGTGGGAGAAGAGAGTAAATATTTGGTGTCTAATGTCTCTGATACTAGTAGTTCTGAGATATCGCATGTAGAGGACATACACGTTTCTACAGTGCATACTTCGGGGAGAAATAGTGAGTCGGCAGTCTCGGAAGAGATTGTTGTTCGTGATATTGAGGGTAACGCTGTGTGTTATATTACGGGTGAAAATGTCACTTGGGACATAGGCTTGCTCGAACAAAAGCAAGATGAAGATAAATTGTTGTCAGATGCTAAGGCATTTCTTAGGGGAGTTTCACCGAAGAAAGGGTATAAGTTGCCTTTTTCTGGTCTAGAGTTGGAGAATAATTTATTGGTGAGGAAAGTTAAGTATAACTTGCGAAGTACTCGAAGCATGAGTGAGATTACACAAATCATCATGCCAGAGAGTCTAGTACCACAAGTTCTAGACATTGTACATTGCAAATTTGGTTCTCCTCATTTAGGTGTGGACAAGACGTATGAAAACGTCAGGTCAAAGTTCTTTTGGAAAAATATGTTTTTCCGCAGTAGAAGCCTTGTGAAGAAATGCGCTATTTGCAATGCGAATAAGCCAGCGACGACAGTGTCGTGTCGTTTGGGTTCATATCCCATACCACATAGGCCGTTTCAGAGAGTGCATATGGATATTCTGGGTAACTTCTCAGAGTCCGCTTATGGTTATAGACATTTATTAGTAGTTGTTGACGAGTTAACTCGTTTTGTTGAGATTTTCCCACTGAAATACAAATCAGCTGAGGAAGTTGCTATAGCGTTCTTTAAGGGGATAATTTGTCGATATGGTGTTCCTGAATGTCTGATCACAGACAATGGTAGGGAGTTTATTAATAAGACTTTAGACGGTCTTGCTAATTTTACTGGGAATAAAGAAAGTATCTATAATCCCGTATAGACCTGAAGCAAAATTGGGAAATAGATTTATTGTTGTGAATGAAAACACAGGTGTGTCTCGTTTGACACATATTTCTAAGATTAAAAAGACCGGTTAATGGGTATTAGCATGGATGCATTCCTGGGTTGTATTGTTGTTTTGGTAATGGGTAGTTACGGGTAATTTTTTTTTCCTTTCGGGTATTAATGGGTTGTAAATGGGCATGACTTGTAGTTTGTTGTAATTCAGGAGGACGTTACTCCGTAGAGTTTTACGAATCTTTAATAGTTCGGGTTCATTGTGATTTCTGATGTAAGCTGCAGTACTTAGTGTAAATTGTGTGCAGAATGCCGTAGAGTTTTGTAGATATATGAATTTGAGTTTTTGTTTTTTTTTATATGGATCGCAACTGCGGTTAGGGATTTCATCGTTCGCACTTGGCGATAGAAATGGGTTACTTTGAGTTAATGGTTTGTTTTCATATGATTTTGGGAATTGTGACATGGGCTAATTTCATACGAGATTTGACCCGTGTGTTATTGTGTTATTATGTTGTTATGTTATGATGTGTTTTGTCGTCTGACGCAATATCTTTGAATATAGAGTTACAGAATAAGGGTTTGTTGTTTAGGATTTTATTTTGGGGAGGTATTTAGTATATCGGACCGAACGGGTCTGATCTTTTTCGGGTTGGGATATGTCAGTTAGGATTTCGGAGAGGTTTAGGAAGGTTTTGATAGGGATATCGAATTCGAGTATTTGGGTTTTTTCAGTTCTCTTTTTAAACATAAGGGAGCTGTACCATGAGTAATGGTAGTTGTTAGGATCATAGGAGCGATTGCCATTAAGTCAATTGCTATTGTGTTGAGAATTAGTCAGGTATTGCGAAATGTTCGCTAACCGGAGTAGAACCTTGATGTCTTTTACGAGATATGATACCTTTCAGATGTTTAGGATTGCCTTTCGTTGTTCAGTGTATGGATAGGATTCTTGAGTACTTTTTTCTGTTGGATAAATTTTTTATGAATAGTTCTTTAGAGTTAGTGTACTTGGTAGTGAGTTGACTGTGGAAATTCCGGGTACCAACTTGGAATTGTTTCACATTGAGAACATATGACCTTTGCACCAGTAGTCTTATCTGGTTCAGTAATAATATGGTATAGGGAATAGACGAGTAACTTTTTGATATGACTGTCGATATGACCGACTCACGGAAAATACCACTCCCTCGAAATGGAGAGGTTGGAATAGCTTCACCGTCCTCAACATATGAGAAAGCTGTCAACGTTACTTCTGCACTGTGGTGGGACGATCCAGAACTTTGGAGAGATGTCGGGCAAGATGTCTTCATGTTGCCGTACTTTCGAGGAGACGTTGGGTTGGCGCAAAAAGGATTTGCGAGCCATTCATTTTCGTCGGATCGCTGGGCGACGCAAGAATACATTCAGCTTGGACTGGTGCAGTCGCAGGCCTTTCAGCGTGAGGCAGTACCAGGAGTGAAATCGTCTAGATTAATGCGTTTCTTGAATGAACTGGTTGTGCTATAATATCTGTGTTATAAGATATATATAAGTTTTGCACCTAGACATTTTGAGGTGGGGTCCACCTCAGGTGCGTGGACCGAGCAATCTGTAAAGGCTCGCGAAGGCTACATAATGAATATAATGGGAGGAACCGTTGTTCGAATCGGACTTGTGAGATCCGATTCATGTGTGTCTGAAGATGTGTGATTTTTCACATGGAGACTGTCCCAGAGGACTTGTGGAGTATTTCTGTTCCACTCCATTCCTATTCCTTTTTCCTCTCTCCCTCCTACGAGGATGAGAGTGGTATGACATTTGAGATGACCTGTTTTAATTGATTGACGTGTTCATGATTTGACAGATGAGTTATTTTCTGTAATTGGGGGTTTATGATTTTGGAGCATTATTTCCTTAGAAGATTTTCTGATAGTTATGTGAAACATTGGATTTCATTCTTCGTAATTTTTAAGAAGTTATTTTTCGTTGATTTTTGTCAATAAAGGGTTTTAGTTTTGTACTTAGTGTCTCATTCCAGTAGTCCTTAGATTTTAGTTAGGGAAAGATATAACTTATGATGCCGGCTCACGTTACTGGTATCACACAATGTCTCGGGATAAGCGAGATCAAACCTCTGTTCATAAAACAGAGACTTAAATCAAGTACAGGCTCAGAAATGGCCGTTACATATTCAATAGCGGCATATTTGATTTTATTCATCAGGCTCCTTATGCTTGTTTTTTATTCATGAAGCTCTTTATGCTTGTTTTTTATTCATGAAGCTCCTTATGCTTGTTTTTTATTCATGAAGCTCCTTATGCTTGTTTGTTATTCATCAGGCTCCTAATGCTTGTTTTTTTATTCATCAGACTACTTATGCTTGTTTTATATTCATCAGGCTACTAGTGATTGTTTTTTATTCATCAGGCTCCTAATGCTTCTTTTTTATTCTTCAAAATCCTAATGCTTCTCTTTTATTCATCAGGCTCCTTATGCTTGTTTTTTATTCATCAGGCTCCTTGCTCCTTATGCTTGTTTTTTATTCATGAAGCTCCTTATGCTTGTTTGTTATTCATCAGGCTCCTAATGCTTGTTTTTTTATTCATCAGACTACTTATGCTTGTTTTTTATTCATCAGGCTACTAATGATTGATTTTTATTCATCAGGCTCCTAATGCTTCTTTTTTATTCTTCAAAATCCTAATGCTTCTCTTTTATTCATCAGGCTCCTTATGCTTGTTTTTTATTCATCAGGCTCCTTGCTCCTTATGCTTGTTTTTTATTCATGAAGCTCCTTATGCTTGTTTGTTATTCATCAGGCTCCTAATGCTTGTTTTTTTATTCATCAGACTACTTATGCTTGTTTTTTATTCATCAGGCTACTAATGATTGATTTTTATTCATCAGGCTCCTAATGCTTCTTTTTTATTCTTCAAAATCCTAATGCTTCTCTTTTATTCATCAGGCTCCTTATGCTTGTTTTTTATTCATCAGGCTCCTTGTGCTTGTTTTTTATTCATCAGACTACTTATGCTTGTTTTATATTCATCAGGCTACTAGTGATTGTTTTTTATTCATCAGGCTCCTAATGCTTCTTTTTTATTCTTCAAAATCCTAATGCTTCTCTTTTATTCATCAGGCTCCTTATGCTTGTTTTTTATTCATCAGGCTCCTTGTGCTTGTTTTTTATTCATCAAGCTCCTAATGCTTGTTTTTTATTCATCAAGCTCCTAATCCTTGTTTTTTTATTGATCCGACTCCTTATGATTGTTTTTTATTAATCGTGCTCATTATATTTTTTTTTTTTATTCATCAAGCTCCTTATGCTTGTTTTTTATTCATCAAGCTCCTAATGCTTGTTTTTTATTCATCAGGCTCCTTGTGCTTGTTTTTTATTCATCAAGATCCTAATGCTTGTTTTTTATTCATCAAGCTCCTAATGCTTGTTTTTTTATTTATCAGGCTCCTTATGATTGTTTATTATTAATCGTGCTCATTATACTTTTTTTATTCATCAAGCTCCTTATGCTTGTTTTTTATTCATCAAGCTCCTCATGCTTGTTTTTTTATTTATCAGGCTCCTTATGATTGTTTTTTATTAATCGTGCTCATTTTACTTTTTTTTATTCATCAAGCTCCTTATGCTTGTTTTTTGTTCATCAGGCTCCAAATATTTGTTTTTTTTTTTATTCATCAGGCTCCTAATGCTCTTTTTATTCATCAGGTTCCTAATGCTTGTTTTTTATTTATCAAGGTCCTTATGCTTGTTTTTTATTCATCAGGCTCCTAATTCTTTTTTTTTATTCATCATGCTCCTTATGCTTGTTTTTATTCATTATGGTTTAATACTTGTTTTTTTATTCATCAGGCTCCTACTGCTCATTTTTTATTCATCAAACTCGTTATGCTTGTTTTTATTCATCAGGTTTCTAATGCTTGTTTTTTTAGTCATCAGGCTCCTAATGCTTGTTTTTTATTCATTAGGCTCCTTATGCTTGTTTCTTTATTCATCAGGCTCCTAATGCTTGTTTTTTATTCATCAGGCTCCTAATGCTTCTTTTTTATTCATCGTGCTACCAATGCTTTTTTGTTATTCATCAGGCTCGTTATGCTTGTTTTTTTATTCATCGGGCTCCTAATCATTGTTTTTTATTCATCAGGCTCCTAATGTTTGTTTTTTAGTCAACGTGCTACTAATGCTTGTTTTTTTATTCACCAGGCTCGTTATGCTTGTTTTTTATTCATCGGGCTCCTAATCATTGTTTTTTATTCATCAGGTTCCTAATGCACATTTTTTATTCATCAGGCTCCTTATGCTTGTTTTATATTCATCAGGCTCCTAATACTTGTTTTTTATTCATTAGGCTGCTAATACTTGTTTTTTATTCATCAGGCTCCTAATGCTTGTTTTTTTATTCATCAGGCTCCTTATGCTTCTTTTAAATTCATCATGGCTCCAAATGCTTGTTTTTTATTCATCAGGCTTCTCTAATGCTTGTTTTTTTTATTCATCAGGCTTCTTATGCTTGTTTTTTATTCATGAGGCTCCTAATGCTTGTTTTTTTTATTCCTCAGGCTCCTTATGCTTGTTGTATGTTCATCAGCCTCCTAATGCTTGTTTTTTATTCATCAGGCTCCTGATGCTTGTTTTTTATTCATCAGGCTCCTTTTGCTTCTTTCTTAATATATCAGATTCCTTATGCTTGTTTTGTATTCATCAGCCTCCTAATACTTGTTTTTTATTCAATAGACACCTTATGCTTGTTTTTTATCTATCAGGTTTATATTTTTTTTTATTCATCAGGCTCCTTATGCTTCTCTTTTATTCGTCAGGCTCCTTATGATTGTTTTTTTATTCATCAGTCTCCTTATACTTGTTTTTTTATTCATCAGGATCCTTATGCTTGTTTTTTATTCATTAGGGTACTGTTTTTTATTCATCATGCTCCTTATGCTTATTTTTTATTCATCAGGCTCCTAATTCTTTTTTTTTATTCACCAGGCTCCTTATGCTTGTTTTTTGTTCATCAGGCTCCTTATGCTTGTTTTATATTCATCAGGCTCCTAATACTTGTTTTTTATTCATCAGGCTCCTAATGCTTATTTTTTTATTCATCAGGCTCCTTAGGCTTGTTTTTTTATTCATCACGCTCCTTATTCTTGTTTTTTATTCATCGTGCTCCTAATCTTGCCTTTTATTCATCAGGTAGAATCTTTATGCTTGTTTTTTTTATTCATCAGGCTCCTTATGCTTCTTTTTTTTTCATCAGCCTCATAATGCGTGTATTTTACTCATCAGGCTGCTATTGCCTGTTTTTTATTCATCTGACTCCTTATGCTAGATTTTTATTCTTCTGGCTATCAGCCTCCTTATGATTGTTTTTTTTTATTCAATGGGCTCCTAATGCTTGTTTTTTATCCATCAGGGTCCTAATGTTTGTTTTTTTATTCATTAGGGTCCTTATGCGTGTTTTTTATTCATCTGGCTCCTTTTGTTTCATTTTTTTTTTCATAAGCATCATAATGCTTGTTTTTTATTCATCACCCTCACAATGCCTGTTTCTTACTCATCCGCCTCTTAATGCTTGTTTTTTATTCATCAGGCTCTTTATGCTTGTTTTTTTATTCATCAGGCTCCTTATCTTTTTTTTTTTATTCATCTGGCTCATAATACTTGTCTTGTATTCATGTGGCTCCTTATTCTTGTTTTTTATTCATCAGGCTCCTTATGCTTGTTCTTTATTCATCAGGATCCTTATGCTAGTTTTTTTTATTCATCAGGCTCCTTATACTTGTTTTTTCATCAGGCCACTAATGCTTGTTTTTTATTCATAAGGCTCCATGTGCTTGTTTTTTATTCATCAGGCTCCTTTTTTTATTCATCAGGCTCGTTATGCTTGTTTTTTATTCATCAGGCTCCTTTTTTTTATTCATCAGGTTCTTTTTTTTACTCATCATGCTCCTTTTTTATTCATCAGGCTCCAATTTTTTTACTAATCAGGCTCCTTATGCTTGTTTTTTATTCATCAGGCTCCAAATGCTTGTTTTTTTATTGATCAAGCTCCTAATGCTTCATTTTTATTCATCAGCTGCTAATTCTTGTTTTTTTTGTTTATCAGGCTCTTTATTCTTATTTTTTATTCATCAGGCTCCTTATTGTTGTGTTTTATTCATTAGGGTCCTAATCTTTTTTTTTTATTCATCAGGCAGGCTCCTTATGCTTGTATATTATTCATCATGCCCCTCATGCTTGCTTTTTATTCATCAGCCTCATAATGCTTGTTTTTTATTCATCAACTTCATAATACTTGTTTTTTATTCATCAGGCTCCTTATGCCAGATTTTTCTTCACTAGGCTCGGAGTAAATTTTTTTTATTCGTCAGGCTCCAAATGCTTGTTTTTTATTCATTGCACCCATTTTGCGTGGTTTTTATTCATCAGGCTCGTTATGGTTGTTTTTTATTCATCAGGCTTCTTATGCTACACTATTATTCACCAAGCTCCTAATGGATTTTTTTATTCATCAGGCTCTTAAAGCTTGTTTTTTTTGTTCATCAGGCCCTTCATGCTTATTTTTTATTATCAGGCTGCAAATTATTATTTTTTATTCATAAGGTTCGTTATGCTTGTGTTTTACTCATCGTGCTCCTTATGCTTGTTCTTTATTCATCAGGTTACTAATGCTTGTTTTTTATTCAAGCTCCTAGTGCTTGTTTTTTATTCGTCAGGATCCTTTTGCTTGTTTTTTATTATGCTTGTTTTTTTTATTCATCAAGCTCCTAATAAATGTTTTTTTTATTCTTCAGGATACTAGTGCTTATTTTTTATTCGCCAAGCTCCTTGGATTGTTTTTATTCTTCAGGCTCCTAATGTTTGTTTTTAATTCATCTCATTTGGCTACTGTTTTTTATTCAGTATACTCCATATACTTTTTTTCGTAGGCTCATAATGCGTGTTTTTTATTCATCAGGCTCCTTATGCTTCTTTTTTTTATTCATCAGGCTCCTTATGATTGTTTTATATTCATCAGGCTCCCAATGCTTGTTTATTATTTATAAGGCTCCTAATGCTTATTTTTTATTCATCAGGCTCCTTATGCTTGTTTTTTTCTTCATCAGGCTCCTTGTACTTTTTTTATCAGGCTCCTAGTCATTGTCTTTTATTCATTAGGCAGGATCCCTATGCTTGTTTTATTCATCAGGCTCCTTATGCTTGTTTTTATTCATCAGCCTCATAATGCTTTTTTTTATTCGTTAGCCTCATAATGCTTGTTTTTTATTCATCAGGCTCCTACTGCTTTTTTTATTCATCAGATTCGTTATGCTAGATTTTTATTCTTCAGGCTACTAATGCTTGTCTTTTATTCATCAAGCTCCCAATACTTGTATTTTTATTCATCAGGATCCTTATGCTTCTTTTTTATTCATCAGGCTTCTTATTTTTTGTTTTTTATTCTTCAGACTCTTAGTGCTTGTTTTTTTTATTCATCAGGCTTCTTATGCTTGTTTTTATTCATAAGGCTCCTTATACTTGTTTTTTATTCATCGGGCTCCTAATACTTGCTTTGTATTAATCAAGCTCCTTATGCTTGTTTTTTTATTCATCAGGCTCTTAATGATTTTATTTTAATCATGAAGCCCATTTTGCTTCTTTTTTTATTCATCAGCATCCTTTCGTTTGTTTTTTATTCATCAGCATCATAATACTTGCTTTTTATTCATCATGCCTTATGCTTGCTTTTTATTCATCAGGCTCCTTATGCTAAATTTGAATTCGTCAACCTCCTAATGCTTGTTTTTTTTTATTCATCAGGCTCCTTATGCTTGTTTTTTATTCATCATTCTCCTAATGATTCTTTTTTTATTCATGAGGCTCCTTATGTTTGTTTTTTTATTCATCAGGCTCCTTATGATTGTTTTTTTTATTCATTAGGCTCCTTATTCAAGTTTTTTTTTATTCATCAGGCTCCTAATGCTTATTTTTTATTCATCAGGCTCCTTTTGCTTGTTTTTTATTCATCAGACTCCTGTTTTTTTTACTCATCATACTCCTTATACTTATTTTTTATTCATCAGGCTCCTAATGCTTGTTTTTTATTCATCTGGCTCCTTATGCTTGTTTTTTATTCATCAGGTTCCTTGATTCATCAGGCTCCTAATGCTTATTTTTTTATTCATCAGACTGCTAATGCTTGTTTTTTATTCAACAGGCAGGATCCTTATGCTTGCTCTTTTTATATTCATCAGCCTCCAAATGCTATGTTTTTTATTCATCAGCTTCATAATGCTTGTTTTTTTTATTCATCAGGCTCCGTATTCTAGATTTTTCTTTATCAGGGTCATAATAGATTATTTATTCATCAGGCTCCTTATGCTTGTTTTTTATTCATCAGGCTGCAAATGCAAGTTTTTATTCATTACACTCCTTATGCGTGTTTTTTATTCATCAGGCTCCTTATTCTTGTTTTTTTTTTCATCAGGCTCCTTATGCTAGATTTGCATTCACCAGGCTCCTAATGGATTTTTTTTATGCATCATGTTCCTTATGCTTCTTTTTTATTCATCAGACTCCTAATCCTTGTTTTCTATTCATCAGGCTCTTATGGATATTTTCTATTCATCAGGCTCCTTATACATGTTTTTTTATTCATCAGGCTTCTTATGCATGTTTTTTTTATTTATTAGGCTCCTAATGCTTGTGTTTTATTCATCAAACTCCTAATGCTTGTTTTTTATTCATCGGGCTGCTAATGCTTGTCTTTTTTTTTACTTATCAGGCTCATTATGCTTGTTTATTCATCGTGCCCATTCATGCTTGTTTTTTCATTCATAAAGCTCCTTTTGCTTGTTTTTTATTCATCAAATTCCTAATGCTTATTTTTTATTTATCAGGCTCTTAGTACTTTTTTTTTTATTTTTCAGGGTCCTAACGCTTGTTTTTTTTTTTTTTCATCAGGTTCCTAATCCTTGTTTTTTATTTATCAGGCTCCTAACGCTTATTTTTTATTCATCAAGCTCCCTAGCTTATTTTTTAGTCATCAGGCTCCTAATGCTTGGTTTTTATTTATCATGCTCCTTATTCTTGTTTTTATTTATCAGGCACCTATTGCTTGTTTTTTTCTTAATCAGGCTCCTAATTCTTGTTTGTTATTCATCAAGCTGCTGCTGCTTATTATTTATTAATCGAGCTCGTTATGCTTGTTTTTTACCCATCATCAAGCACCTTATGCTTGTTTTTTATTCATCGGGCTCCTTATCTTTTTTTTATTCATGAGGCTACTGAGGTTTATTTTTTATTCTTCAGGCTCCTAATGCTTGTTTTTTATTCGTCAGGCTCCTAATGCTAGTTTTTTTATTCACAGTGCTACTAATACTTGTTTTTTTTTTATTCATCAGACAACTTATGCGTTTTTTTATTGATCAGGCTCCTAATGTTTGGTTTTCATTGTCAGGTTACTATTGCTTTTTTTTTAATTCATCTAGCTCCTAAAGCTTGTTTTTTATTCTCCGTTACTACTAATACTTTTTTTTTATTCATCAGGCTCCTAATGCTAGTTTTTTATTCTTCGTGCTGCTAGTGCTTGTTTTTTTTATTCATCAGGCTCCTAATGCTTGTTTTTTTATTCATCAGGCTCCTAATGCTACTTTTTTTATTCATCGTGCTACTAATGTTGTTTTTTATTCATCAGGCTCCTAATGTTGCTTTTTTATTCATCTGGCTCCTAATGCTTCTTTTTTATTCATCAGGCTCCTTTTCCTTGTTTTTTACTCATCAGGCTGCTTATCATTGTTTTTATTCATCAGGCTCCTAATGCTTTTTTTATTCATCGTAATCCTTCTGTTTGTTTTTTATTCATGAGGCTCCTTATGCTTGTTTCTTATTCATCAGCTTCCTAACGTTTTTTTTTTATTCATCAGACACCTTATGCTTGTTATCTATCATCCTTCTATTTTTTATTTATCAGGCTCCTTATGGATGTTTTTTATTCATCAGGCTCCTTATACTTATTTTTTATTCATCAGGTTCCTTATGCTTGCTTTTTATTCCTCAAGCTCCTAATGCTTGTTTTTCTTTTATCAAGCTCCTAATGCTTGTTTTTCTTTTATCAAGCTCCTAATGCTTGCTTTTTTATTCATCAGGCTCTTTATGCATGTTTTTTTTTAATTATCAGGCTCCTTATGCTCGTTTTTATTCATCTTGCTCATTATGCTTGTTTTTTTTTATCAGGCTCCTTATACTTGTTTTTTAATTCGTCAAACTGCTTCTGCTTGTTTTTTGTTCATCAGGCTCCTAATGCTTGGTTTTTTTTATTTATAGGTCTAATAATGCATTTTTTATTCATCAGGCTCCTAATGTTTCTTTTTTCTCCAACAGGCTCCTAATGCTTTTTTTTTATTCATCAGGCTCCTAATTCTTATTTTTTATTCATCAAGCTCCTTAGCTTGTTTTTTTATTCGTCACGCTCCTAACACTTGTTTTTTTATTCATCATGCTCCTTATGCTTGTTTTTTATTCATTATGTTCCTTATGCTTTTTACTCAGCAGGATACTAATATTTATTTTTTATTCATCAGGCTCCTTTTGCATGTTTTTTATTCATTAGGCTCATTATACTTTTTTTTATTCATCAGGCTCCTTATGCTTCTTTTTTTATTCTTCAGCATCATGAGGCTTCTTTTTTATTCATCCGGCTCCATATGCTTGTCTTTTATTCATCACGGCTACTTATGCTTGTTTTTTTATTCATCAGGCTCTTTATACTTGTACTTTATTTATCAGGCTCCTTATGCTAGTTTTTATTCATCACACTATTGTTTTTTATTCATCATGTACTTATTTTTTTTTTCATCAGGCTCCTAATTGTTTTTTATTCATCAGGCTCCTAATGATTCTTTTTTTATTCATCAAGTTCCTAATACTTTTTTTCATCAGGCTCCTTATGCTGTGTTTTTTATTCATCAGGCTCCTTGTGCTTGTTTTTTTATTCATCGGTCTCCTTATGCTTGTTTTTTATTCATCAGTCTCCTTATGCTTGTTTTTTATTCATCAGTCTCCTTATGATTGTTTTTTATCAGGCTTCTCATTTTTGTCTTTTATTCTTCCGACAGGATCCTTATGCTTTTTTTCATTCATTAGGCTCCTAATGCTCGTTTTTTATTCATCAGCCTCATAATGCTTGTTTTCTGTTCATCAGGCTCCTAGTACTTGTTTGTCATTCATCAGCATCATAAGGCTTCTTTTTTATTCATCAGGCTCCTTATGCTTGCTTTCTATTCATCAGTCTTCTTATACTTGTTTTGTATTCATCCAGCCCCTTATGCTTACTTTTTATTTATCAGTTTCCTACTGCTTGTATTTTATATATCAAGCTCCTTATGCCTGTTTTTTATTCATCAGTATCCTTATGCTCGTTTTATATTCATCAGGCTCCTAATGCTTGTTTATTAATCAGGCTCCTAATGCTTATTTTTTATTCATCAGGCTCCTTATGCTTGTTTTTTTCTTAATCAGGCTCCTTATGCTTTTTTTTTATTCATCAGGCTTCTAGTTATTGTCTTTTATTCATCATGCAGGATTCGTATGCTAGTTTTTTATTCATCGGGCTCCTTATGCTTATTTTTTATGCATCCGACTCCTAATGCTTGTTTTTTATTCATCAGGCTTCTACTGCTTGTTTTTTATTCATCAGACTCATTATGTTAGATTTTTATTCTTCAGGCCACTAATGCTTGTTTTTTATTCATCGAGCTCATTATGCTTGTGTTTTATTCATCAGGCTCTTAATAATTGTTTTTTTTATTCATCAAGCTCCTTATGGTTGTTTTTTATTCATCAGGCTCCTTATTTTTGTTGTACATTCTTCAGGCTCTTAATGCTTGTTTTTTATTCATCAGGCTCCTTATGCTTGTTTTTTATTCATAAGACTCTTTTTGCTTATTTTGTAGTATTAGGAGGCTGATAAATAAAAAAACAAGCATTATGATTAAAAACAAACGAAAGGAGACTGATAAATAAAAAAAGTACGAGGAGCTACGAATAAAATACTTCCTGATGAATGAAAAGCCAGTATTAGGATGACTCAAAAGAGTCTTATGAATAAAAACAGCTAAGGAGTTTGATGAATAAAAAACAAGCATTTTATTCATCAGGCTCCTTATGCTTGTTTTTTATTCATAAGACTCTTTTTGCTTATTTTGTAGTCATCAGGCTCCTAATACTAGTTTTTCATTCATCAGGCTCCTCATGCTAGTATTTTATTCGTCAAGCTCCTCGTACTTTTTTTTTTATTTATCAGTCTCCTTTCGTTTGTTTTTTATTCTTCAGCATCATAATGCTTGTTTTTTTTTTATTTATCAGCCTCCTAATACTTGCTTTTTATTCATGAAATTCCTTATGCTTGTTTTTTTATTCATCAAACTCATTATGCTGAATTTGTATTCACCAGGCTCTTAATGCTTTTTTTTTATTCACTAGGCTCCTTATACTTGTTTTTTTTATTTATCAGACTCCTAATGATTCTTTTTTAGTCATAAGGCTCCTTATGTTTTTTTTTTTTTTTTCATCAGGCTCCTTATGCGTGTTTTTTAATCATCAGGCTCCTAATGCTTATATTTTATTCATCAGGGTTCTAATGCTTGTTTTTTTATTCATCAGGCTCCTTATGTTGTCTTTATTCATCATGGTCCTTATGCTCGTTTTTTATTCATCAGTGTCTTGTTTTTTTATTCATCATGCTCCTTAAACCTTTTTTTTTTTTTTATAAGGCTACTAATACTTGTTTCCCATTCATCAGGTTCCTTATTCTTGTTTTTTATTCATCAGGCAGGATCTTATGCTTGTTTTTTTATTCATCACGATCCTTATGCTTGTTTTTTATTCATCAGCCTCATCATGATTGTTTTTTATTCATCAGCTCCATAATGCTTGTTTTTTTATTCATCAGGCTCCTTGTCCTAGATTTTTATTCACCGGGCTGCTAATGGATTCTTTTTATTCATCAGGCTTCCTTATGCTTGTTTTTTATTCATCAGGCTCCTTATCCTAGATTTTTATTCACCAGGCTGCTAATGGATTCTTTTTATTCATCAGGCTCCTTATGCTTGTTTTTTTATTCATCAGGCTCCTTATGCTTGTTTTTTATTCATCAGGCTCTTTATGCATGTTTTTTTATTCATCAGGCTCCTTATGCATGTTTGTTATTCATCAGGCTCCTTATGCTTGTGTTTTATTCATCAAGCTCCTAAAGCTTGTTTTTTTTATTCATCAGGCTGCTAATGCTTCTTTTTTATTCATCAGGCTCCTAATGTTTTTTTTTTATTCATCATGTTCCTTATTCTTGTTTTTATTTATCAGGCCCTAATGCTTGTTTTTTTTCTTCATGAGGCTCCTAATGCTAGGTTTATATTCATCCGGCTGCCAAATGCTTCTTATTTAGTCATTGAGTTCATTATGCTTGTTTTTTATTCATCATACTCCTTATGCTTGTTTTTTTTATTTATCAGGCTCCTTATGCTTGTTTTTTGTTCACTAGGCTTCTTATGCTTTTTTTTTTTGTTCATCAGGCTGCTAAGGTTTATTTTTTATTCATCAGGCTCCTAATGCATGTTTTTCGTTCATCAGGCTCCTAACGCCAGTTTTTTATTCATCAGCCTCATAATGCTTGTATTTTATTCACCTGGCTGTTACTGCCTGTTTTTTATTCATCGGACTCTTTATGCTAGATTTTTATTCTTCTGGCTACTGATCCTCTTTTTTTTTATCCATCAGGCTCCTTATGCTTCTTTTTTATTCATCAGGCTCCTAATGCTTGTTTTTTTATTCATCAGGCTCCTTCTGCTTGTTTTTTATTCATCTGGATCCTTTTGTTTCATTTTTTCATAAGCGTCATAATGCTTGTTTTTTGTTCATCCGCCTCCTAATGCTTTTTTTTTTTATTCATGAGGCTCCTGATGATTGTTTTTTATTCATCTGGATCCTTTTGTTTCATTTTTTTATTCATCAGGTTCCTTATACTTGTTTTTTTCATCAGGCCCCTAATACTTGCATTTTATTCATCAGGCTCATTTTTTATTCTTCAGGTTCTACTGTATTTTTTTTTACTCATCATGCTCTTTTTTTTTATTCATCAGGTTCTGATTTTTTATTAATCAGGCTCCCCATGCTTGTTTTTTATTCATCAGGCTCCGAATGCTTGTTTTTTATTCATCAGCGTCCTAATGCTTGTTTTTTATTCATCAGGCACGCTCCTTATGCGTGTTTTCATATCCATCATGCCCCTTATGCTTATTTTTTATTCATCAGCCTCATAATGCTTGTTTTTTATTCATCAACTTCATAATGGTTGTTTTTTTATTCATCATTCTCCTTATGCTAGATTTTTCTTCACCAGGCTCGTAATAGAATTTTTTTATTCATCAGGCTCTAAATGCTTGTTTTTTATTCATCACGCTCCTTATGCTTGGTTTTTATTCATCAGACTCCTAATGCTTGTTTTTTATGCATCATGCTCCTTTTGCTTGTTTTTTAATTGTTTAGGCTCCTTATGCTTCTTTTTTATTTGTTGGGCTCCTCATGGTTGTTTGTTATTCATCAAGCTCCTTATGCCTGTTTCTTTATTCATCGAGCTCCTCATGCTTGTGTTTTATTCATCAGGCTCCTAATGATTGATTTTATTCATCTGGCTTCTAATGCTTGTTTTTTATTCATCAGTCTACTTATGCTTGCTTTTTTTATCTCATCAGGCTCCTATTTTTTATTCATCAGGCTCCTTATGCTTATTTTTTATCCATCAGGCTCCTAATGCTTGTTTTTATGCATCATGCTCCTCATGCTTGTTTTTTATTCATCAGGTTCCTAATGCTTTTTTTTAATTCATCAGGCTACTTATGCTCCTTTTTTAAACTCATCAGGCTCCTGTTTTTTTATTCATCAGGCTCCTTATGCTTGTTTTTTTTATCCATCAGGCTGCTAATGCTTATATTTTATTCTTCAGGCTCCTTATGATTGTTTTTCATCCATCAGGCTCCTAATGCTTGTTTTTTATTCATTAGGCTGCTAATGCTTGATTTTATTCATCAGGCTCCTAACACTTGTTTTTTATTCATTAGGCTGCTAATGCTTGATTTTATTCATCAGGCTCCTAATGCTTGTTTTTTTATTCATCAGGCTCCTTATGCTTATTTTTTATTCATCAGGCTCCTAATGCTTGTTTTTTACTCATCAGGCTCCTTATGCTTATTTTTTATTCATCAGGCTCCTTATGCTTATTTTTTTATTCATCAGGCTCCTTATGCTTATTTTTTATTCATCAGGCTCTTTATGCTTATTTTTTTATTCATCAGGCTCCTTATGCTTTTTTTACCATGTTCCTTTTGCTTGTATTTTATTGATTAGGCTCCTAATGTTTGTTCTGTATTCTTCAGGCTCCTAATGCTTGATTTTATTCATCAGGCTCCTAATGCTTGTTTTTTTATTCATCAGGCTCCTAATGCTTGTTTTTTCATTCATCGGGCTCCTTATGCTTGTTTTTTATTCGTCATGCTCCTTACGGTTGTTTCTTATTCATCATACTCGTTTTGCTTGTTTTTTTATCAGGCTCTTAATGCTTGTTTTTTTATCAGGCTCCTTATCCTTGATTTTTATTCATCAAGCTCCTAATGCTTGATTTTATTCATCAGGCTCCTAATGCTTGTTTGTTTTTATTCATCAGGATCCTACTGCTTTTTTTTTTATCAGGCTCCTTATTTTATCAGCCATCTTAATCATTCGTGCCTATTGAAGAATGATTTTAAACAGTGGCTGCAAATTTGGATACAAACGATCGAGTTTTGTTAAAGATGGTGTAATAATTGCATGCAACTCCCCATGCTAGAGAGAGAGAGAGAGAGAGAGAGAGAGAGAGAGAGAGAGAGAGAGAGAGAGAGAGAGAGAGAGAGAGAGAAAAGGTAGTAAGGTGAAAATGCTCTTTGTTATTAAGTAGGATTATTTAACTGTTTCTGTACATTAATTATCGCTTTTATATACGCATCTCTCAGTATGTATATGCCTATACGTGTGCATTAGTGAAAAAACCATTAGTTTATATATATATGATAAAACCATTATATACATATAATATATATATATATATATATATATATATATATATATATATATATATATATATATATATATATATATATATATATATATATATATATATATATATATATATATATATTACACATATACAAACAAACGTCCCTTAATATCCAATTCGCTCTACCTCGGAAATAATATTTTCATATACGTTACTGAAGCGGAATTTTTAGGTGATAATAAGTTCGTCGTCCCGTGGGCTCGAACCAAGGAAGACAAGAACTCAGGACTACAGTGACGCCTTTACCCACACGGCCAACTCAGTATGTATATGCCTACACGTGTGCATTAGTGAAAAAACCATTATATGCATATGTTTATATATATATATATATATATATATATATATATATATATATATATATATATATATATATATATATATATATATATATTATTAAGCTACAAACGTCCTTTAATATCCAATATATTAAAGGAAGTTTGTAGCTTAATGCTTGTATATGAATCATTCATGATGTATATAAATATATATATATATATATATATATATATATATATATATATATATATATATATATATATATATATATATATATATATATATATATATATATATATATATATATATATATATATATATACATATATATATAAACATACATATGATGGTTTTTTCAATATATATATATACATATATATATATGTATATATATATATATATGTATATGTATATTTATATATATATATATATATATATATATATATATATATATATATATATATATATATATATATATATATATATATATATCGGAATGAATTACGGTCGGGGATATTACTATATGGCCCAGTTCTAGTATTTGCTAATAGGGCCGCAATTTTTTCATAAATCAAAAACAGTGTGAAAAGGAGGTGGAAGGTCGCCTGATAGAATACCTGATATACACTGATTTACAGAAGAACCACTCTGCAACATGGAAATTTGTTCCCCAGATAATTAAGGTATTCTTGACTGCAACAGTTCGTCAGGTTTGGAATTCAGGCAACTTGTGTTGGAGAATAACTTTCACTAATCACATACATGGGCATCGACTCCTGGAATGCAGAGAGATGTCTGATGGGAATAAATTACCTCGATAGCCCTATCATATGGACATAAATAAGAAAAGCAAAGATTCGAGGAGGTTATTAATTCACTGATATATATATATATATATATATATATATATATATATATATATATATATATATATATATATATATATATATATATATATATATATATATATATATATATATATATATATGTATGTATGTATGTATATATGTGTGTTATATATGTATATATGTATATGTATATATATTTATATATATATATATATATATATATATATATATATATATATCACTGTCAAAAGAGAGAATTAATTCATTAATTCACTGAATTCAAAGGGACACTTGACATAATTTCACTGCACTTGTAAAGAACAAGGAGAGGGATAATTGAAGAAGAAAAGTTTGAGGTGAAGAATAAAGCTTAATAGCAGACTCCTCTCTTTTACCAGACGTACCTTATACAATTTGTCTCTGCTTTTAGCACAGCATGAGTGGGCTCCTCCCTCCATCAGTAGAGTTGGCAAGCTGGCTGAATGGTAGCTTCACTTCAATCATCAATTGAGTGAAATCGGGATGCTGCCCTTTGGGATGCTCTGTAAGGTCGGAAGAGCCCTTCCTTCTGTGATGGTTCACTCAGCACTGACTCCTTGGCTCCAAAACAACAACTCTTCTTTGGCCAACAAGATGCTCTCGAGCTGTTTTTTCCTTTGTACGACTTCCTAGAACAAAAGAGGGTCCACAGTAGAGAGAGAATAAAACAAGACTTTGGTAATATAAGGACATATGCACATGTTCTCTCTGGGGAATAATTTAATACAGGGGGAAATTTGGGCTCGACTTTTCAGCCCATAAAGTACCACTTTGCTCTATCATTTTATTTGCTTCTTTAAAACTGAAAATGTTCAGTTTCTTATCAAGCCAAAAGGCCTGATATTTATAACAATATATATTGTCTTTATATATATATATATATATATATATATATATATATATATATATATATATATATATATATATTTTACATATTTTCCCTGGGTTTATGGTATTCTACAGGCCGGCAACGGTGACTTTATTCAATTGGCCATGGAGTCCTGACTTGCGTAAAGGGAAATCGTAAAAAAAATAAGAAAAAGGGGAGAATTTAGGAGCTGAAGGCTCTACTTCATAAGGAAATGTTACGTAAACACTTGGGCTAAATTAAAGAATTATATTTACAAAAGCAAGCATTTGAAGGGAAAATGGATAAGTAAATTGAGAAAAGGCTTGCAACGCCTGAAGATCCTTCTAAGGGAGTCTTGATTAAAGGTAGGGCACAGGCCAAGATGAGTCCACTGCGAATGGGTCCCTCTTAGGGGAAGCTGGTCTCTGACGAAATAAGGGCGAGGGAAGATCACACGTATGGCGGTTCTCTCGAGGATGACTGGAGACTGGAGTCTGGAGTCGGGAGTCGGACAGGGATGAAGGGGGAGCTCTCAGCAAAGTTACCGCTCGCCCGCGTGGAGGACTCTTACTGCGTCTGCATGTCTTATGCTCCCACAATTAACTGCTTGTCTTCTCTCCCATAACTAACTAACTACTACTTACTGCTCCTTTTCCTTATAAGGCACGCGGCCAGGGCTATGAGTCGGGTGCAAAGGATGAATCACGGCCAGGTGTTCAGCGAATCTGGGTGGGTGGGCGGGGCGGGCTCTTCCCAGGTCCTGCGGGTGTAAGACAATTCGGGCAGCTTAATTTGCCTTTAGGAAGGCCGTCTTAAGAGGATTAGTTGGGATAAACCCTCTTAAAAGGGAGTGGCATAAAATATCCTCCTGGCCCCTGTTATCTGTGTCATCTCAGTATCTGTTCCAGGTAAAAAGGGACACATCGGAATGTTGATAGCGGGCTCTGATTTCTAGTCAATAAACAGAGGGGTAAATTAGGTTGGGGGGAGGTGCATTGTGCGAGACTGCTGAGTTATTATAATAGCTTCCCATGGAAGAAAACATACGAGCCTTCATTTGGGCTTGTATGTTGATATCCAAGCAGTCTGCACAGCTGATTTACTGTATTCTTCTCCCAACAGGAAATGGAAAAACTTTTACTTTACTCTGTCCTCACGCAAAATGGAAAATACTTCCATCACATTAATACTAAAGTACTTTAACATGGCCCTAGAGCTGCGGACTGTCACTCGATGGGCCGGAGTTCAATTCCCGGCCAGCTGATGAAGAGTTAGAGGAATTTATTTCTGGTGATAGAAATTCATTTCTCGCTATAATGTGGTTCGGATGCCACAATAAGCTGTAGGTCCCGTTGCTAAGTAACCAATTGGTTCTTAGCCACGTAAAATAAGTCTAATCCTTTGGGCCAGCCCTAGGAGAGCTCTTAATCAGCTCAGTGGTCTGGTAAAACTAAGGTATACTTAACATGGCCCATTAATTTCTTCAAGTTTACGGTATACGTTACTTTAAGATTACGTGGACAAGATAATTTTGAGGCAGGAGGCAAAATTTACGAATTAATTTACATATAAGTTCTTTAATTCTAAATCAACAAGGCATGCGGTTAGTACAGTCTGCCTTGAAGAGGCTGTGTAAATGATAAAACAGCGTTTATATTTGTAAGTGACATCCCCTTTATGTGATACTGTAATGACGATACATATTCGCATTGGTAATTGCTTCGCTAATAGTTCAACGCATCGCCAACTTCGACAGTTGATGGCCGACCCTCACACTGAGGTGTTTGACAGTTGTAGGCGAGCGAGAGTATTCGCGAGTTTTAACTCGCTAACCTTAAACTACGCTAATTTTATGCGTCCACTGCCCACACTCGCGTACGAGCTATTTTTCTTATGTATTCCATTTCTTGATCCAAATGCTGAGGACTGACAATGCTCAAAGCTCGTAAAAACAGAGGAAAAAATTGATATTTTGATACTGAGGTGATGGCCTGAATAAAAATGGACATCAGTTGAGTTGTTGGTTGGTTTCCTGTAAATACTGAATTTGCACTGAAATGGTTCTCTATGTATTAAAACATCTAAGAAAGGGAGGCAATTGTCTTTTTCTAATTCTAAAGTAAACTTAATGGATGATACCTGGTTATTCAAATTAGAGAGTAAATCATTTACATCAATACCAGCAGGCAAAACAGCTAAAATATCGTCAACGTATCTATACCACTTTAAAGGAGTATAAATGATATTAGGTAAATATCGTTTTTCAAAAAATTACATTTACAATTTTGAGAGGAGTTGGGATAAATTTTTTGTTACAGTGTAAGAAACATTTTATATTCAATTCTCTCTTTCTTAAATAGCTAATAAAGCTGAACGAGGAGGGGCGGGCCCCTACCTATCCTGTGGGAATCTATTCTTTATTAATTTGGCTGCGTTATAAATTAGTCTTTGCAGCTTCTTCGTTAAATAATTTGGTGTATCATTTTAGAGTCGCTTACAGCAATCTACTTTTGTGATAAAGCAGTTGGGTACAAACATTCTAAATGCATCCATTTTGGGAATTTCTTGATGAAAGCTACAGTTCTTAGGTGACAATGTCCTATTTTCATTACAGTGAGTATTTGATCTGTCATATTTCGGTTTTCATGAACTCTGACTCTTAGGTATCTCATTGTTTTAACAGTCTGCCCCTCTGCATCATTTATTTTTGCGGTTTGAAAACAAATTTTTTCAAGTTTCTATTTTGACATTAATATACAATGTGTTTTATCTTGATTTAATTCCAGTCTTTCTCAGTTTATCTAAATCTTTACATCCCTCATTATGTTCCAGGTTTCTGCCCTTATATCTTCATTGCTGTTCATAATTAGGTAAAATTGCTTGTCGTCAGTGAAAAGTTGCATTTACGACATTTTTTATGTATACATTAATAATATTGAACGTTAGGAATGAAATCGGTCCAAAGACACCGCCTTGTGGTACTCCTCTTGGAAAAGATCATGAGGCAGGTTTATAGTCTTCGACTTGTACTTTAAGGCTCCTAATGGTGAGGTAGATCTTAAACCACTCTTAGTGTATCATCTTCATTGTCCATCCATTTTAGGACTCGTACCATAAGCTCATGTACTAGTGTCAAATGGTGCACTTAGGTATAACAACAATATTGCACAACGCACATTATTATTAATAATATTGTTTCAATGAAATAATTTGTTGCAAAAGTTGACAACTTTTCTTGCAAAATATTGCTGCTTTCAGTATGTTCAAGAGCTGCTGTTTACCATGGCTTCAACTGTTTATTATAGCAATGACAAATCTGGTATTGGTCTAACAATTCTAACAATTGTTCATCGCCTCTACTCTTTCTCTCTTTGGATAGTAATAGTCTTCTAGGCTTTTGTTTATCATTTTATTGTACAACTTGATGAGTTCATGAAAGTTTGCCAGCAAACCATAGGGAGATATTTAACTCAGTATAAGTCGCTGAACTGACCAAAGAAAATCGTTGGTTATATGAGTAAAACATCATTCTAAAATATGTATAATTTGCCCCTGGGGTACAAGTCTAGGGGAAGGGCGCTTAGTGCAGCGTTAAGATGCTGAAATTTCAATGTTTCTTTTTTTCGAATGGGAACGTTTGACAAGATAGTCATATATTATTATATATAAATGGAAAGATTTTAAATAGAAAATAACGAAAAATGTCGTTTCCCCTCCGTTGTGGGGTTGGCGTAGGGTTATTGTGGCAAAAATGCACATATTTAGGAACCCAGTTATTTACTTAATAAAACTAAAAATCTCTGTGTTTCATGAAGACGAATTTTAATTCTGTCCCTCCATGTTGGATTGGCGTCAGTGAGGTCAAAATGGAAAGTTTTAAGTGTATTGTATGTGACAGACGATTGGTGGTGGCATATAATACATGGTTGTGCATTTGTATTATGTGCTTGTTGATAAGCAAACACTTTCAGTGCAAGAGAGTATAATATGACTTCAGCACTCTGGTTCTCAATTTGTTTTAATCCAGACACTTCAAACTCTGCAAAGGCACTTGACTTTGAACTTGGTTTCTCTCTGCTCTCAAGAGAAGGGTTTGATACCTGAGGGATTACTTATGTCTTTCTCAACATCGCTTCTATTGTACCTAAATACATGTACTTTGTATTTTGTGCTTGAAAGATTGGCAAAAATATGATGGAACTATTGTTGATCCACGTGAGAAAGTTGTACTGTAGTGAACTAATATAATGACGAATATCATCCTCTGGTCAAAAAGACTTTAAGTCTCTGGCCGGCTGATCTTCATCACCATGGAATCCAAACCTACACTAGGTTCACCATCCCTCGTCACTGAAATGAAACAAACGATTGTTTAGTACCAAGTGCTTCCGAGGAGATGGAGTTAAGGGGCACGCTCTGTTGTTATTGACTGACATTACCAATTCTGTTTTGTCCTACGACTTTGGCCCTAAAACCACAAAATGTGTAAACGTCCTGGGTCTCAGCAAGTATTTTGAGATGAGATTGCTAGCCCTATTCCCTTCCCCTGCAGATATGACCCACTTCAGTCGACAGACTACCAAACATTTCATTCACTGCTTAAGACAGCACAGGCACATTAAGGCTTATAAACATGCCCCTCGCTCGTGAGGTGACAAATTAGGTGTGAAAACATGACTTTTGAACACCACTGAATTGAAAGCTTATCATCTAGAACTAATTAGACCTCAGCTTCGTGTCAGCTTTCTCAATCAGGATATGACACTCTCTATTTTTGTGGGTTTCCTGTATGACATTCTCCTACTGTATTGGGAGTGCCCCATCTCTTTATCATAGACACACCTAACACCTACCACGCCACCTCATTTGTAGTAAGTCTACAGAGATCATCATTTCATGAACTACCGGGCTCAGTAGCTATTGACCCTGTACTACCATCTGATCTCCACAACTTTCTTTGCTTTAGTTTTTTTTTTTTTTTTTATTCGGAAAGTTTTCGTTTCTTAGTTGGGTCCATGGCAATGTCATTTCCATGGGTATGGAAAATGCAACAGAAGTATGGAATGGGATCAACTGGCTTTAATGAGGACTCACACTGTTTTGTACCATCATGATTAGGGGAAACTTTTGTAATCTTATCTTACCTGACCTCACATAATTCTAGTTCCACACACAGTTAACTTCAAACCTCGACGTCATTATTTCCCCGTAAATACATTCACCCTCTGGATTGCATTGTATCCTTCTGTGGATTTGCCTTAACGAATCAAATGTTCTTCAGATCAGCTTCCCATCAGCCTTCATGTCTGATGTAGCTATAGACATATATTGCAATCGGCAAGTAAAAGAGACATAGCTCAGTTCCCAGCTATCTTCTTTGCAAGAGCTACATGGTCTAATTCAAACAAAGTTCTGCTGTACTACAAAAGAAAACAGTTTATTTCACTTTGAAGTTACACACACTTTAGGTGTCTTCAAAAAAAAAAAAAAAAAAATAGGAGAATGTTTTCCACAACTTCACAGACAGGTTCTCACACAATTATAGATATATATTGTCAGGCATATGGTAAATATACTGTAACTAGCGAAAATGAAAAGTGGACTACCAGATAATTCTGTTTGGTTAAGAAAAAACACAACAAATCTATTCATAAATGTTCCAAAAGAAAACTGAGAATACTGTACTAACCGGTGAAATGAACAGCCAAACAATTCCTTAGTAAGTTTCCTTACTTTTGGTACCTCATTCATACCAAGGACTTGAGAATCTGATTTGATACTCTTAGATATTTGCACCTCTTTCTTCTTTAGCTCGTTCAGCAGACGTTGGAATCCATCCAGTGACAGCTGACAACGAGGAAACATGACGCTGTGAAACTTCCTGCAAAATCATAATGAAACTTATTGAGTATTTTTTAAATTTAAAATTCACAGGTAGAATTTCTCCCAAAGCTTAGTATGAAATATAAGTACAAGATTTGAAAAATTGCTCCTAATACCACAGATACTTGCATGTTTGGTGGATGCAAAGCCTTAATGAGACTACAAGCAATGGCGACGTCATTATCGCTGATGTCTGAGAGCCAAATGGTGCCACTTTCTTTCTGTACTGGCTTCACTACAGGCAGTGGTTTCAAGAAGGATGGTGATACTCCCTTCATTAAATGAATCCCTGCCGAAGAAGAAAATAAACAATTGTACTACTTAATTAAAGAAAGTAACATAGGGTGTGAATGGTTGGTCGTGAACATAAGCACTCTTTGAATCAACAGGGGAATTGGTCTTGAAACGAAATTATTAAAATTTACCAATATAACTCAGATGTAGCTTCTTATCTAGCTCTGCAATGCCTTTGCAGATCGATTTAGCCTGCTCATCACTGGAAATAGTTAATCTAACATCCTCCAGGTCCTTGGGGAGCATTTCAACGTTGTCCAGGTTCCCAGTGAAGCGAATGACTCTGCAACTGGGATGAAACTTAGAGATGTATTTCAAAGTAAAAGAAGTGTTTCATTGCTAATACATCATAAAGGGACTTAATTGTACAGTGTAATTTCCTTAAATACATTTAAATCATTGTGGCATTCTTACTATTAGATCGCACATTGTTTTATATTTTTGTCAATAAACCATCAGACAGTGCATTATAAGAAAACCTTTCGTTAAACAGTTTCTCCAAATATTTGGTGGACAGTCCATTATCTGGGTTTTTCCAATGGTTATTCAGGAGAAGCTCCACAGCACAATCCCGCTCAGCCAGCTTCTCCACCAGGGTGTCCAGTTGCGGAATGTATTTAACTTCATTCTGAAGTATAACCATCACAGGTGTATTGGGTGCCAATTTCTTGAAGAGTTCAATGGCTGCAAGGGTGTGTCCATCTCTTATCACAAGCGTCTGAGAGGAATATAAGATCATAATTTTGTGCATAAATTTCCATATGTGTGAGAAATATTACGTCAAAGAAAAAAATGAGCAGAAATTTATATTTGCATCACATGATAGGAGTTGCCCTGAAGAATAAAGTAATGATAATAGTTGACAAAAAGTGTAAGAATAACATTACTTGAACTATCACGTACTCCAGTTTGAGATTATGGTATTAACATTCCATTTTAGTGTGACAAAACAGACAATCAAGGAATAACTCAGCATTTGAAAAGTTTGATAGATATGAGAGCAAGAATTTTTCACAAAGGAAATGAGTAAGGCTCAAATTGACTGTGTATTTGCATAGACCCCTAGTGTTTGTCAGCTTGATCACCATATAAGACCAAGAAGCTAAACTATATTAATTAGTACCTGATTTTATGAATTCAGTGATAATTTTTTACTCATCATTGGCAGTTAAACTTGAGATGACCAATCCCATAAAAAGGAAAACTTCTTACTTCCATTCTTCTCGCCTCCTCCAAAACTGAGGATCAGATATATATATTTGAATGCTCAATACAAACCAAGACCAGCCTCCTACATATTCCACAATCATAAGGAGGAGTGCAGATGTTTGTTATGGCAGGACATCTTTTAAAGATGAATCAAAATGCAAAAGGCCTTCAACACTGGCTGTGAAGAATACTGTAATAGGCAATAGCATGTCATGCCCTCAAATATGGCTCTGAATTATGATAGCTTCAAAAATGCACATTAAAGGTGCATGAGATGAATAAAGATGGATTTAGGAAGACTGCATATAAGTTTGTAGCTAGGCTACAGAGTTATTTCAACAGACAAACTGAAATGACTAAATGAAGCAGACTTTGATGAATCACCAGATTTACTCGTCATGGAAGAGTCTTAGTACATATTCGAATAAGATGACATTATCGCTTAGGGAAAAAGTATTGGTAGATATTGGCGAGATGGTGAAGCTTTTGGAGTGACACTTAGAGGATCATAGGCTAAGCTCAGTGGAACACTAGAAACCAATTAAGAGGTCTAGTGGGGTTATCCAGAGACTTAGGGGCTACAAGACGGCCAAACAGGCAGAATAACAAGAGCAATGTAGGTGCTTTATATGTCATAGGCCAGGACACTTAGCTAGACACTGCATGCCTATTAGGAGTAAGGGTCAGGGAGAAGTAGACTGACAAAAATAAAGACAGGTGCTTTATGTCACAAACCAGGACGCTAAGCCAAAAATTGTTTTCTTATTAACAGTGAAGACCAGCAGAAGTTTAAGCAAAAGGTAGTCAGGCTATAGTAATGGAAGAGCTAAGGGAGGCGACCACTATCATGATTTGTGAGAATGTCGATGAATCCTAGGCAGATGGAGCTGAAGTATCAGTTGTATTAGAATCATGCAGATCTTCAGAGCAGACAAAGAGGCACCCTAATTTACAAGTTAGTGGCAGGTATGTAAGCAAGAAGGTAATTGTACTATGAGATACAGGTTGTACAAGTGCAGTTGTACAAAAAAATTTGATAAATGAGGAGCACATGATTAATAAGGAATGGATTTGTGTACTCACTGATAGGAGTATCAGCAGATATCCATTTGCAAAGATTTATGTAAATACTCCATATTATGAGGGATAGTTACTGTAATGTGCTTACATAAACCTATTTACAATCCTTTGTTTGGAAATATTCCTGGTATAAACAACCACAAAGAAATCATCAAAGCTGAAGTAGGAATGGTTTGAAAAAGCTGCAGGGTCAGAACACCAAATTAAGAGTGCAAGTTCAAATCTTTTGTGAGTGGAAAATGAATGTATAGGGGTGGATAGATGATTTTTTGCTCTCATGACATTGGCTATGTGGTTGCCAAAAGAAGAAGCCAGAGGAAAGAAATGGATGGATGGATTTGGAGAGGGTTAGTACCAAGAGAGCAGCATTTGTGACCAAAGCCCAAGTTCAGAAGGAGAAATTAGAAACACAGCATGAAGCTACAAGCAGTAGCTTCTAGCATCCCAGATGGAGGAGCAAAGCAGCTGAAAGAAGCCCAGGAGAAGGATCCTAGCCTGGCCAACCAGTGGGCGAGAGCCAAGATTAATGTAGAATGTAGGACTAAGGGTGAAAGAAGTTCTAAGTTTAAGGTTATCAATGACATTTTATGGGGTCTTTCAGGGCAAATTGATTGGAAAAGTGTGGCAAATCCTAGTGCTAAAGATACATCATGCCCATGCCCAAGGTCCATTTTTGGTGATCATCTTGGAATAAAGAATTATAACCAGCAGTTTTCATGGACCAGAAGTGATTGCAGATATCACCAGGTTTTGCAGGTCTTGCAGAGTTTTCCATAAACTTTACTGTATGCCATAAAAGCACGATACCATTGAGAAAGGTGCCTATGATGAAAGGGACATTCAAGAGAGGAACTGTAGACTTGACTGGACCTAGATTGCCAGTGTCAGAGAAGGGCTACAGGTAAATCCTGAAGGTGGTAAACTTCACTACAAAGTATACAGAGGCAGAAGCACTTCTTAAAATAGTAAACCAAGAAATTAGCAGAGGCACTACTTGAAGTTTTCAGCAGAGTAGAATTTTCTATGGAAGTTCTCATTAACCAAGGTACTCAGTTTACTTCCAAAATGATGAGGGAGGTGAGCCATCTGGTGAGCACCAAGCAGCTGTTAATGGCTCAGTATAATCTGAAATTCAATAGATTGTGTGAAAGAATCAACAGCATGCTAAGCTTACACCGAAGATGTGCCAGGAGAGACCAAGGATCAGGACCGTTATTTACCATATCAAGACATACAAATACTGTAGTCAAACATCAGATTTTCACCATTCGAGCTACTGCATGGAAGGACTGTGTGAGGTCAAATGCAGATTCTCAAGGAATTATGGATTGGAGACTGTGAGGATGAAGTGTGCAACACCCTCCAATGTGTGCTGAAAATGAGAGATGTGTTGAATAACAAGAGAGAGAGTTTGTATGCTTCACCTGGAAGCCAGAAGTGTCACTATTGCAAGAGGACTAGAGAATATTGGTTCAAGGTGAGGCAGAAAGTGTGATTGGTACTATGAACAGAGGCAAACAAGCTAGTGCTGCAGTGGAGAGGGTTAAATGAAGTCCATGGACTGCAGAGCTGAGGTCAATGAAGAACTGAAGATTATTCACATGAACATAGTAACTGGCTACCATGAGGTAGGAGCAGGTGAAATAGCAGCAGCTATCATTGGAGAAGAAAGATGCCTGAGTGTGACCATCAAGGAACAAGCTAAAGAGGACCAAGTAATTCTAGACAAGGGCTTAATGGAACTCCAACTGTAGAAGGAAGAATAGATTTACTAAGATCTCAACTTTTACTGTATGCTACCCAGGAACTGATCCAGGAAGAAGTTGAAGAGGTGCTTGAGATAGGAATCAATGAAAGGTCAACTTTTGCACACTGTTCACCAACATGTAGTGATGGTGAGGATGAAGGATGGATTAAACAGGTTCTGAATGGACTGTCATCAACTTAATTCCATAACCAGTCAACATTGCATTCATGGGAGATCCCAAGGCTATGATGGTAAAACTTTGCAGTGACAGATTTTTCAACAAGGGGGGGTTTAAGCAAGAGATATTGACAGATCCTGATGGAGGAAGCATCAAAGAAGTAGATGGTTTCCACAGTTTCAAACAAATTTTACTGGTTCAAGATTGGATTAATGAACTCAGCAGAAGTGGCTTTCAACAGGGTGATGAAGAAGATGCTTGCTAGAGCTAAGAATGCTGACCATTTTATGGATGATGTGTTGACCTATACCATGTCAAAGGAGGAACACATCAAGGGACTCAAGGACCTATCCCAGAGGGTGAGTGAAGAAGGACTGTCCATCTGACCTTCCAAGTACTACACTGGATACAGCAAAGTGGAATTCTTTGGACATGGGTCAAGCTGCATGTCAGATTATTCCTAGGTTTAACAGATAATACAGTAAGTTTATCAATAACTACACAAGCCTAGCAGGGTCATTGCTCTATCTAGTGTACAAGGTGGAGTCAAAGAAGGCCCAAAAAACGACACTTGATAATAAGAAGCAGGTGTCAGAAAGTGTACTGATACTACAAATACAGTACCAGGCTTCAATAGGTCTTTCGTTGTGAGGACAGATGCATTCAATATGGGACCAGGAGGCAAACTACTATAAAAGGTTATTGATGGGACATTCCCAACTCCTTTGGTAAGTAGGAAACTGAAAAGAAAATGAGTTCAGAAGGAGTGCTTAGCTGTAATGTTTGCAGTCAAGAGATTCCATCTATACCTGTATGGAGTGGATTGTATGACACAAACCAACCACAAGCCACTTGCATACCTTCAACACTAAGAACGAAAGTTCAGGGATCATGAGATGGACCATACTGTAAAGTCACCACATCGGCGTCAGCGGAGTGCTTCACAGGCGTCATTAATTAAGTCTCCGCTGAGCAAGTTTTCTTTGGTGACTTCCCATTTTCTTCACACTCAATTAGTCACGCCTAAACGTGCCAGGTCACGCATTTTCTACCATTTCAACTTTATACGTATTTGTACATCTGTCATAAATTATGTATCATATGTCTCTTTATTCGCAGGCATCAAGACTGTATCCATATCGAAGTTCTGTATGTTTTTGTATTGTAAATTGTACTTGTTCGCCGCATATTATTGTTAATTGTTTTGACCTCAGGTCACGCTCAATGTCATTGTCTTCCGCGGTTCGGCGCCAGTCGGCCGCTATATAAACTGCCTGGATCTGTAATAAAGCAGCAGTAACTTTTACCTGCTCATTTCTTTTGCACCTCTTACAATACCACTCTAGAGGTAGCCTACAGGTTTAGAGTGGAGACCATTCCAGGGAAAAAAATTGTGAGATAAAGTCTCTTAAATGGGGGGGTGTTGTCAAACCATAGTTTATGAAATTTTCATTATCCCTTGCATAGTTCCCCTAGCACTGTTTTCTGTTGCAGTCTCGAAAAGATAAAAACTCATTTTATTTTAAGTTCTAGATTCATTAACTGAGTATATGTTCCCTTCATACATAAGTTTAGTTTGCAGAAATGTGTATTACTAAGGTGTTGGTGGGGGTAGTATTAATGTTTAATGATATCACGAATGTTAATGACAATTTTCTCAGAGATTGTATATAATCTGTTGTTCAAGATGTTTACAGATTGCCTGAGCTGTTCAGAATTACTTATGTTCTGCTTAGTGGTATCACAGATAGTAGGCTCGAATGCTTAACTGAGCAATGAGGGTAACTGTATTTATAGTGGTTGAGGAAGACAGCAATCAATAAGATGGCACAGGAGACCAACACAAGACAGCCTGCCTCACTTCCTTCCTGACATCTCACAAAGAAAAGAGGAACTCAGAGCTTCGTTTACAAGGATTTATTTTAGTAGCAGCTCAGAGCGAAGAGCATTCTGAGAGAGAGAGAGAGAGAGAGAGAGAGAGAGAGAGAGAGAGAGAGAGAGAGAGAGAGAGAAGAAGAAGAAGAAGAAGAAGAAAAGAAGAAAAAATAAAAATAAAAATGTTAACAGAACCCACCAAGCAAATCCAATAAAATATATATATATATATATATATATATATATATATATATATATATATATATATATATATATATATATATATATATATATATATATATATATATATATATATATATATATATATATATATATATATATATATATATATATATATATATATGTATGTATGTATGTATGTATATATATATACTAATAATAACCTATTTTTTTTTAGAAATATGCTCTCCATTTTATGGAAAAACCTGCATGGTATGGGCCTTTCCACACAATTTAAAGACTGCATTTTTACACCTGTTTTCTTCAGTTCAGTGGCTGCATCTGTATATACATTACAGTTCAAGGAGCATTTTGCCCTCTCACAAACATTTAAGTTCGAGTAAGTGGGCATTCTCATTGCTAGACTCAATTCCCACTGATAATGACAGGTATTGTAAGAGCAAGTTGCTGTTGGAAGTAGAGGAATAAGACTTGTGCCTTCTCATATGAATGGGTTAAGTCAAAAGGAGCCTGAAGTAAGGCACTAATATAAAGAACGTATAGGAAGGGGAAGCGAACAGATACCCAAATCAAAATGTACACGTATCAACCTTATTTAATGAAAAAAATCGAAGTATCATCTGCACTCTTTTCAGGAATAGATTAATAGAAAAATCGTTACATTCTCCTGGAAAATGAGAAAGCGATTAAGACCTTCAACTTACCCCTGATATGTGTTCTGCAATCGAGGTGGAAAGTAATGCGTCACAATCTGCCTCAGCTAACAGGTCAAGCCACTGAGAATCTTTGATTTCAGATTCCTCTAGAATATCCACAAGCTCAGTTCCATACTTGTGAAGAGCTTCTTTATCTTTAAGTGCCAATAGTCCTGATAAATGAATCAAAGTATTCTGATAATGAGGTAAAATGCTGGGATTTAAATCTTTTCCATCATTTAAAAGAGTTGCTAGTACACCCTTCAGTGTTTTTGGTGGTTCATCTTCCACTTGGTATGCAACTGATAACTCGGGGAATTTTTCTTTGATGGCTTTTAGTTCTTCCTTGCATCTCTGAGCTCTGTTCTCAACTAAGCAGGCATATATGTCATTGGCAGCAAAGAACTCCATTATTGATTTATGAGGGACAAAAGATTAAATTTACAAGGACCACAGTCCACATTATAGTTATCATGAACAGCAAAGAATGCACCACGTATTTCAACAAAAGGCAGATTCAGTTTCTTACATTCATCTTCCAGCTTCTTGTAACACTTGTCACTCAACTCCAGACTGTGTTGCTTGTGCGTCTCTAAAGAGATCTCAAAAATTATATTTAATAATGTGTCCATGGACACCTCAATGGAATCTGAGGATACCTTAGGTATCCTGGAAACAACACGACCCTTTAGGAGGTTCAGGACAGCAACATAAAGTTGGGTAGCAGAAGTAACAGAGTTGACAGTCTTTGAATCATTAGCCCAGAGGTATGTTAAAAGGGTTAGGTTAAGTGGAAGACGATAATGTTCCTGCAAGCGGCACTCTGAATGCTTCATATAGTCCACCAACTTACTCGTGTCTTCCTTACTTAGGCCTTCTTTGACCATTTCATCATGAAGCTTTTGGACAAATTCCACTTTTCTTTCTGCAGGTACCCCGTTGATCTTGATGTGAACTTTAGGGAGCTCGTTCCACAGTGTTTCTGCAATCTTGATTTTCTGTGGCCGAGTTGTCATGATGAACCGGAATCTGTTGCCTTCCATTTTTTGGCAAATTTCAAGCATTTCAGTAAGAAGCTTCGCAGAGTTTTCATTCATCTCATCCAGGCCATCAACAATTATGAGGGTCTTCTTCTCCAACACAGAGCGCCGGAAATCTCTGTCTGTCATTTCGTCCGAAACATGCGGCATTAATGAAGTCAACAAATCCATAAAGTTAGAAATATACCTGCTCTTACACTCAACATAAAGAATTAAATCATATTCTTCTAGCCCTGTAATAGACGGGGAACTCTTAGCAACATCTAATTTAGCCCAGTCTGCCAAAATAAACTTAGCTAAAGTGCTTTTTCCAGAACCTGCTTCACCCTGTATTAAAATGATCTTTGGCACTATGCCATCTTCATTTGTCTGGCACAGCAAACTTTCATGTCCAACAGTAACATAAGAGCTGCTGTCACTGTTTGGTTTCAATTTCATTTCAAGCCTTACGTAGACCATGTCGATATTTAATCTCTCTTTCCTAGATATCCAAGAAGCTGGATCTACATTAGATAGCGTTTTAAAGGTTGTCTTCAAAGAACTCACGCCTTTCTCTTCAACAAGCTTTTCAAGGTATTTCCGATGCTCTTCCACCATTACCTTATAATCCTTTATTTCATATACGGAACAGGGCTTTCCTTGATCTCTTCAATTTTTGTATTCATGCGTTCTATCATACCCTTTATTTCATTCTCAGGCACTGAATAAACTTCCTTTGCTTTGTTTAAGACATCTACCAACATTTGCTGAAGGTTAGCAATTGCATCATTCATGGAGGTCTCATCTGTAACTATATCGTCGTGCATGACCTTATTCCGGAATTCTTTGATTTCTTTTACTATTTTCGTCGTATCAGGGTCACAAAATTCAGTACAAGTGTAGGAAATGCATTTGTACAGTAAAGTCACATCAAATTCGTCCCCTTTTGGGTTATCTTTAATCTTTGCTTGCATGGTATTATCAAACAATTTGTTATACTTGTTGTTGCTCCATTCGAGTTTTTTTTTTACATGATGCTCGAAGGATACTGTAGGGTCTCTTTCGCAACCCCAGTTCAATATATGGTATAGAACAATACGAGCTTCACTCTTCACAATCTTTGTAACTTTCAAGCATAAGTGGTCTACGCTATCCAGCCCTCCAGCGCTGCGTTTTGATGTCATTTTATGTTGCAGTGCCAGCTGAAAGAAAATGATAAGAATATAGATCAATAAGAGTGTCATCTTGAATGTATCTTCAAAGTGTATCTTAAATTAATAATGAACTGTTCTTTGTCAATTCTTAATGAACATTCTTCAGTGTCAGGAATGCCCAATCGTGTTATTATAAGCATTAGTCTACTCACCTTATGTTACTATTCCACTCTTAAACACTTCAGACCACAGTATTTGAATGTTTTCAGGCATTATGGGCTATACTCATGGATATAATCTACTTAGGGCTGAGTGGCGCATTCAAGAGATTGAATAGGGCAGAATACAGTGATGATTTTCAAACAGCATAAAATGACTCTTATTCTGGGGACTTTTCCCGAGCCATAATTGGATCATTTTTGACTGAGAAGTCTTCAGGCAAGCAATGAAAAGCCAGTATTAGTTAATTGCTTGCTCTGCTCTTAGTCTTGCCTCCAATATTGCAAACAACATGAACATAAGAGTTATAAATAAAACTACTAATTTTTGTAAAGAATGGAATGAATTCATTTCATTCCCTTCTTTTCAAAAAGTCTACTATTTTCCTTGTTTACTTTATGTAGCACCACTTAATATTTCATTAGGAAAATGGGAGTTTTCTCTCTCTCTCTCTCTCTCTCTCTCTCTCTCTCTCTCTCTCTCTCTCTCTCTCTCTCTCTCTCTCTCTCTCGTTGAATCATTTGTGGGATAAGAAAACGAGCCTCGAACGGTGTGTGGATTGGTTGATGTTCGCAGATGATACATTACTAACTAAAGATAATGAAGGAAATCAGCAGACTCGAGCAAAAAAAAGTTTGAGAGTTTACAAGAAGAGAAAATTAAAGATTAAAAGGGGTCTAGGGTAAGGTTATGAATGAGGGTAACGGGAAACCGGAAAGATGGTGCAATTGACATTAACAAGTTCAATTTGACGATAGGCGAATGTCAACAATTGATTCACTTGGGTATATAGGATTAAATGTACTGGATGGTGGTATGATAAGAGCAGAGGCAAGTTGCAGAATAACTGAGGCAACCAAGGGAGCCGGGTGTGTGCAAAAGATTGGAAAGAGAATTAGAAGTCCTGTGGAAGCCAAGGAAGGAATATATGAAGGACTGTAGTGCCAAATCTGTTTAGGAGGAGAAGTGTGGATGCTGAATGTAAATGAAAGGAAAATGGTGAAGGCGCTGATATGAATTGTTTGCATGGTTTATGTAGGAAAAGAATATCTAAAAAGGTGAGAAACATAGAACTGGCAAAAAGTTTAACCTAAGTTGAAGGATGGCTCAGAATATTTTGAGATGCTTTGGTCATGTGGAGAGAATAGGAAATGATAGGCTAGCGAAAAGAGAGTACTATATTTCGGAAGGATTAAGGGCGAGGGGGAGAGAAAGACGAAGAAGTTATTAACCCAGTATGTATCCACCTTTGTCAAAGTCCAGGGTAAACTCATGCTAAGAAAAGATGGGTGGTGGCAATCTGATTGTTTAACTTCGGACCTACCTGTTTCATGACTGTTTACGATCAAATGGCAAACAAGAATTGTGCATATTTCATGTCTTTCCCCAAAATGAAGCTACATTGAGGCCCATTATTCAGCACCACATTGCACCTGGTTCTACGATCATGTCTGATCAATGGGCTGCCTATCGAAATATTTATAATTGGACCATGTTCAGTTACATGCATCAAACCATTAATCATGAGCAGAATTTTGTTGATCTGGTTACAGGTGATAATACTCAATGTATTGAGGCACTCTGGGGCCATGCCAAGACTGAAATCCTGAGAAAAATGCGTGGCAGTTCCCTAAATTTGTTGTCAGGACATTTGGCCGAATACTGGTGGAAAAAGCCTTATTTAAACACGCCATTTTGTGAGATTGTAAAGTCCCGCTCAACAGGTTCTCTATGATGAACATCCAGTTTTCTGCGGTGCCTTCACAGGCGACCTAAGGTCGCATGTACACAATCTTATTATCATTATTGTGAATTGTATAGTTATTACCTGTTCATTTGCCCTTGTACCACATATGTGTCAGGGTATTTTTATGTTCAACCAGTTCTTGTTAATCATCATGTTTTCTATATGTACCTGTCCTGTTTTGTGTTTGACCTCAGTTCACTTGTAAATTTTTGTACTCGCGGTCTCTGCGTATATGCAGACATCCGCACGCCGCTTTATAAGCGGGTCGCTTCATCAATAAACCAGTAGTACTTGTCTTCCTGCTCATTATTTCGCACCTCTCTCACAGTGGTGACCCCTGGAATGGTTCCCCGAGCCATTAACGGACCCAAACAGCGACTTAGTCTTGGCCCGATGAACCAACCCACGCCCCTAACAGACTAACTACGGAGCTCTAACAAAGTGTTCGGGCGTTACCGACCCTCGTCAGCTATACACCAGCATCATTAGCAGACCCACACGGCACGCTCCCAAGCGTGTATTGACTCGAGTGTTCCCTCACACTCCAAGTGAGAGCGTGGAATGAGCATGGACACAGACATCCCCACCCACATACAAATTACCGCAAACTTCTTGGAGGCAGACATCTCCTTCGCGCAACCCCCTCCCGCGCGCTCCTCCACGCCGGTGCCCGCTCCCCGCATTAGGCCTCTCCTGACGGACCAACCAAGGACAGCCCTCAGCATAAAGCTGCCACCTTTCACCAATCAGAACCAAGCGTCCTGGCTCTACAGAGTCGAGGGGCAATTCAGGGTGGCAGGCCTGACCAACGAGGTGTTGAAGGTGGACTTTGCCATCAATGCCCTACCGGAGGAGATATACAAGAAGGTTGCCCTGTGGGTGACGACAACAACGAGCTTTCCACCCTCCAGGAGTTAAAGGCCACTCTCGTCGAGACCTGCTCCCTGCCTGTCTCCGAGAGAGCCGCCCGCACCCTCGGCCTCGCCATCAACCCCCGGCAGGACACGAACCTCTTGGAGAAGTGGCATGTCCTCCAGGACCTCCTCCTCCTCCCTGAGACTGACAGCAGCGGCAGGCGCAAAGAGATTAGCCTGTCGAGGGAGATCCTCTTGCGGCAGCTACTCCCAGAGGTCTGTGGGCAGATCACAGAGCCATACACCCTGCTGGTCGAGAACCTGATCAAAGTGGCGCAGCAGCTGATGGACTCCACAAGGGCAGCGAAGCGGGCATCCAAGCCCACACGCCCCATCAACTGCCTCCAGCCGGAGGACCCCACCACAGAGGGCATCAACGCCGTCGACAGGAGGAGGCCACCCCACCAGCAGAAGAAGGAAAGGTCGGGACTTTGCTATTACCACCAGAGGTTTGGTAAAGCTGCCTGAAATTGCGATGCCCCCTGCCTTTTCTCCCCTCCAAAAAACAGGGGAAGTGGCGGCCACCCTCACAGGCCACCATGGCAGCAGTATCCGAAACACCCAGTGGTCCCTGTGCACCAGTAGGCTTCTATGTCCGCGACACTGTCTCCGGCAGGATGATGCTGATTGACACTGGGGCCATGCGGTCAGTGTTCCCGCCTTCCAGAGAGGACCACAGATGCCTGCCGGACCCGGCTGCCTCACTGACGGCCGCCAACGGGTCCCCCATCCTCTCCTATGGCACCAGGCCCCTGTCGTTCTCCATCCTTGGCCGGAGGTACGAGTGAGACTTCAACATCACAGACATTAGGACCCCGCTCCTGGGTGTGGACTTCCTTGCCCATTTTGGACTGGCAGTCGACGCCGGCCATAAGTGCCTGCTGGACACCGAGTCCTGCCAGCCCCTGCCCTTGTCACAGGGCCCCAGGGAGCCCACAATCTGTTCCATCGCTCCCCACCAGTACAGCTCCCTCCTGAAGGAATTCCCGGAGGTGTTCAAACCCAAGCTTCGTCAGGTGCCCGGGGCCCGTGCCAAACACGGAATATATCATCACATCAAGACGAGGAGTCCCCCAATGCACACAAAGTTCCAAAGGCTTCCCCCACAGTGCCTTCAGGAGGCCAAGAAAACCTTTGCCGAGATGGAACGGATGGGCATATGCAAGAAGGCTCCCAGCCCATGGGCCTCCCCCCTTCACATGGTACAGAAAGCAGACGGCACCTGGAGACCCTGCGGCGACTACAGGCGGCTCAACCTCGCTACAGAACCCGGCCACTACACTCTACCAAACATGCAGGAACTAACGGCCTCCCTCCACAGGGCCAAAATATTCTCAAGGTTAGATCTCTTGAAATCATATTTTCAGGTACCAGTAGCTCCAGAGGACATCCCCAAAACCACCACCGTCACGCCTTTCGGATCCTACATCTTCGCCTTCTCCACCTTCTGCCTGAGGAACACAGGGGCGACCTTTCAGTGACTGATGGACAGCATCCTGGGGGACCTGAACTCCTGCATCTGCTATGTCGATGATATCCTAATTTTTTCCAGATCCCACAAGGAACACCTACGGCACATCCGGAAGGTCCTGCAGTGCCTGCAGGAGAGTGGCCTCGTCGTCAGGTTCGACAAGTGCACCTTCGGCATCAATAAGGTGGAATTCCTAGGCCACGAGATATCCCCAGGAGGCATCCGCCCAGTGTCGTCAGGTTCCCCACCCCTACCTCCGCCAGGGCCATACAAGAATTCCTTGGAATGGTCAACTACTACAGGAGATTCATCCCGGGGATCACGCACACGATGGCCCCCCTGACGGAGATCCTCAAGGGCCATCCAAAGACCTTGGAGTGGGGCCCCGACCAGCAAAGAGCCTTCTCCCTGACGAAGGCTGCCCTCGCCAAAACAACAGCTTTGGCCCACCAGGACCCCAGCACTCCCCTCAAGCTGACAACGGACGCCAGCAACGTCTCCTGCTTGGCCATCCTGGAGCAAGTCGTCAACGGAGCCCTTCAGCCCATCGCCTTTTTCTGTAGAAAACTCAGCCCCACTGAGTCCCACTACAGCACCTTCGACAGGGAACTCTTCACAGTGTACCAGGCAGCACACCACTTCAAATTCCTCCTGGAGGGTATGCCCTTCACAGTTTGGATGGACCACCAACCGCTCCACGCCTTCACAAAGCTGGGAGATGCATGGTCCTCCAGGCAGCAGCGGCACCTCACGGCCATTGCGGAGTTCACATGCACCATCAAGTACCTCCCCGGCAAGAAGAACCCAGTAGCCAACGCCCTCTCGAGGATCGAAATCAATGCAGTGCAGCTCGGGATCGACTGCAAGGACCTCGCCCGTGAACAAGCCGCCGACCCAGAGACTCCAGCTTACCGCACTGCCATCACGTCGCTGAAGTGGAAGGACGTGCCCCTCAACCCTGGAAGGCCAACACTGCTGAGCGACATAAGCACTGGCAACCCCACCCACTGGTGCCCGCCTCCCGTCGTCGGCTGGTCTTCAGCGTCATCCACGGATTGTCCCACTCCTCCGGCAGAACGACAGCCAGGCTGCTGGCAGAGAAGTTTGTCTAGCACAGCATATGGAAGGACACGACAGCCTGGGCAAGGCAGTGCATACAGTGCCAGGCCAGGAAAATAGGGTGGCACAGCGAATCAGGTGGGCGACTTTCCCCAGCTGTGGAGATGTTTCAGGCACATCCACGCCGACATAGTGGGTCCTCTTCCCCCATCAGGAGGAGCAAGATACCTTCTAACAGTCGTCAACCGCTCCACCAGGCAGCCTGAAGCTACGCCCATGGAAGAATCCACCTTCAGTGTGTGCGCAGAGGCCCTCCTCTCCAGCTGGATCAGCCAGTTCGGTGTCCCAGACCATATAACTGTGAGCTGTGGACTGCCCTGGCACGTCTGCTGGGGACCACTCACCACAGCACCACCCCCTACAACCCTGCAGTCAATGGAATGGTGGAAAGGTTCCACAGGTCCCTGAAGGCGTCCCTCATGGCTCGTTGCACCTCTGAGAACTGGAAGTACCAGCTGGCCTGGGTCCTCCTCGGGCTGAGGACCGCCCCCAGAGCCAACAGCAACCTGTCCACAGCAGAAAAGGCCTTTGGGGAGACCCTCGTAGTCCCGGGGGAACTCATCACAGAGGACCAGGATGACTTAACAATGCAGAGGCTCCGTGACAGGGTTAGGAAGTTCGCCCCCTGTCGGTGGACATATACCGACAGGACATCCCCCTTCATGCCTCCCAGTCTGTCCTCCGCCACCCACGTCTTTGTCAGGAACGATGCCATACATCCACCCTTAACCAGGCCCTACAGGGGGCCTTTCCTCGTACTTGAGAGAAACAAGAAGGCATTCCGGGTGGCCGTCCATGGGAAGGAAGACTGGGTATCAATAGACCACCTCAAGCCCGCATTCCTGGAGGAAGACATCGGGGGCACTTCCCAAAGCCCCCTCAGGAGGTGGCGCCCCCACAGCCCTCCCCGTCCACCGGAAAACCTCGTGGGCGCCCTGGAAGGCCCCGGGTCCGGGTAGGAGGGCAACCCAACACACCCATCCACAAGGTACCAAAGAAGACGAACAGCCCCCACCCAGCTGGCATCGAGAAGGCAGGGCCCCCTCTGCCGCCCCAGCAGATACCTGCTTTGATCAGACATTACCTACGTCTTAGGAGGGAGTATTGTAAAGTCTCCGCTCAACGCGTTCTCTATGATGAACATCCTGTTTTCTGCTGTGCCTTCACAGGTGACCTAAGGTCGCACATACACAATCTTATTATCATTATTGTGAATTGTATATGTATTACCTGTTCATTTGCCCTTGTACCACATATATGTGTCAGAGTATTTTTATGTCTAACCAGCTATTGCTAATCATCATGTTTTCTATATGTACCTGTCCTGTTTTGTGTAGAGAAATAGTTTGACCTCATGTCAGTTGTAAATTTTTGTACTTGCGGTCTCTGCACATATGCAGACGTCTGCACGCCGCTTTATAAGCGGGTCGCTTCATCAATAAACCAGCAGTACATGTCTTCCTGCTTATTATTTCGCACCTCTCTCACAAGATAACAGCAGAAATCACCAGAGTTTCCGTTGGTATGAAATGTATTCACTTTTTACTTTTTACTTACATATTTTTTGTTGACAGATGTAAAAATAAATGTTTCAGTGTATTAACAGTGTATTTATTTTCTTGCCCCAATGTAGTCAGGGGAAATACTGTTGGTGCCTCTCAGATGTTACTAAAAGTTCGCATTGATTGTCACAGAGGTGTTAGCTTTTGTACTGGGGTCCAGTTGTCTAATCAGGAATTTCCAATATTCGAGAGCATGTGAAAAACTGAAAAACACATTTGAATATTATCAATTTAAAATGATGTCGAGGGCTCATACTCCTCAGCAGCTGGCAATCCTTGAGTCTCCTTGTATAAAACAGGCAGTTCCGTAGTTAAACAATCAAACTGCCCCCACTCCTCTTTCCTTAGCTTGAGTTTGTAAAGTCACCAATTCGGCGCCAGGATAGTGTTTCGCGGCGCCATTAATTAAGTCTCCGCTGAGCTTGTTTTCTTTGGTGACTTCCGTTTTCTTCAAGCTAAATTAGTCACGCCTAAAAACGTGCCAGGTCACGCATTTTTATCATTTTTACTTTATGGTATTTATACGAATGTCACACATTGTGTATCACATGTTTCTTCATTCACAGGCATCAAGACTGTATCTATATTGTGTCTCTGTATGTTTTCGTATTGTAATTGTACTGCTCACTGTATATTATTATTTATTGTTTCGACCTCAGGTCACAGTCAATTCCATTGTCTCTCATGGCCCGGCGTCAGTCGGCCGCAAATATAAGCCGCCTGGATCTGTAATAAACCAGCAGTAACCTTTTCCTGCTCGTTTCTTTGACACCTTTACAGTGGTGACCCCCGGAGTATCCCCGGCCATTAGCGGACTCACACGGCGACTCAGTCTTGGCTCCAGGGTTTCTCCAAAAACGCTCTTAGCGGCCTAAACACGGCGCTGTAACCAGCGTTTGAGCGTGCTGACTCGCCGGCGCACCCCATCAGCGTCACTAGCGGACCCACACGGCGCACGGTGCGTATGACGCGAAGTATCCTACTCCAGTAAGGGGGTCAAAGGAGCGAGCATGGACGCGGATATCCCCTCCTTCATGCAGTTAAACGCGACCCGCGGACTCCGAGGTTTACCTACCTCCCATCGCAGCCGCGTCTCGCCCCATCGAGGCCCTCCCGCAACTCCACACCAGCGCCCGAACACACGGCGGCCGGGCAACACAATCGCGGGCCGCCCTCACCCTAAAGCTGCCGCCGTTTCGCAGGGCAACCCATCGAGATGGCTGCGCGCAGGGTGGAGAGCCACTTCAGAATCGCGGACCTCACGGACGAAATCCTACAGGCCGACACAGTGCTCAACGCCCTTCCGGAGGACGTACAACAAATTCATCTCGCTGGTACCCGAAACACTCACCCTCACATACAGCATTACAAAAGTTCCTCCTCGCTTGCTCCCTGCCCATCGCCGAACGGGCCGCCCGTGCTCTCGACCTTGCCAATAACCCACGCCACGACCTCGAGCCAAGAGACGCTTTGGGGCATGGTCGAGATCTCCTGTCAACACCAGTCTCGGGTGACACAACAAGCGGCAGGAGATAAGCTTCATGGGAAATTTTCCTTCGCCAACTCCTCCCGAAGTACGCAACCAGATCGCTCACCCCTACACCATGCCTGTCGAGGACCTCATAGAGCGGCACAACACCTCACAGACTCCGTCAAGGCTTCACAACGGCTAAAACCGGCCACTCAGCCGGTCAGCTCCGTCCAGCCTGAAGAGGACGAGCAGCCCGTCAACGCCATCGCCAACAAACGTCCACCGAACCACAGTAGACGGTGGTCCCGGGCTTCTGTCGCTATCACAAGTGGTTCGGAAAGGACGCCCGAAACTGCCTGCCGCCCTGCTCGTTCAACCGTTCAAAAACGGGGGTGGCGGCCAGCAGGACAGGCCGCCATGGCAGCCGAAGAACCCAGGGCCTCAAAAGCAGTAGGTTTCTATGTCCGCGACACACGTCTCCGGCAGGATGATGCTGGTCGACACAGGAGCCCTTCAAGTCGGTCTTCCCAGCATCCAGAGAGGACCGCAACCAGACACCAGACCCGGCCGCCTTCCTGACGGCCGCCAACGGAACCCCATCCTCTCCTACGGCACCAGGCTCCTGTCGATCTCCATCCTTGGCCAGAATTACTCCTGGGACTTCATCGTCACGGACGAAGAACCCCACTCCTGGGGCCGATTTTCTGGCGCACTTCGGCCTGCTAGTCGACGCCGGCCAAAGCGCCCTCCTCGATCCCGACTCCTGCCGATCTCTCCCGTTGTCGGCGGGACCCAGACCCACCATCAGCGCCGTCGCCCCCCACCAGTACGCACACCTTCTGTCGGAGTTCCCGAGGTGTTTAAGCCCGAGCCGCCAAGTCCCCGGGGCCCCAGCCAAACACGGCATATACCACCATATAGTGACTAAAGGGCCCCCGACACACAAAGTTCCAAAGGCTTCCCCCCACAGCGCCTGCAGGAGGCGAAAAAACCATTGCGAAGATGGAACGGATGGGCATCTGCAGGAAAGCCTCCAGTCCATGGGCCTCCCCCTCCACATGGTGCAGAAACCGGACGGTTCCTGGAGACCCTGCGGCGACTACAGACGGCTCAACATTGCAACGGAGCCCGACCACTACCCTCTGCCCAATATGCAAGACCTCAACGGCCTCCTTTCACGGGGCCAAAATATTCACTAAATTGGACCTTCTTAAATCTTATTTTCAGGTACCTGTTGCTCCAGAGGACATACCAAAGACAGCCATCATCACGCCTTTCGGGTCCTATGTGTTCGCCTTCTCCACCTTCTGGGCTGAGGAACACAGGGGCCACCTTCCAGCGACTCATGGACAGCATCCTGGGGACCTGAACTTCTGCGTCTGCTATGTCGATGATATTCTCTCATATTTTCCAGGTCTCACAGCGAACACCAGAGGCACATCAAAGCAGTCCTCCAGTGCCTGCAAGAAAACGGCCTCGTCGTCCGTTTTGACAAGTGTACATTCGGCATCAAGAAAGCAGAGTTCCTGGGTCACGAGGTATCTCCAGGAGGCATCCGCCCTCTTACATCGAAGGTGGCAGCCGTTCCCGACACCCACCTCCATCAAGGCCGTCCAGGAGTTCCTTGGGATGGTCAACTTCTACAGGCGCTTCATCCCGGGATCACTCACACCACGGCCCCTGACGGAAGTCCTAAGAGGTCAACCAAAGACCCTGTCTTGGGGACCCAGCCAGCAGCAGGCCTTTTCCCGACGAAGCCGCCCTCACAAAACAACAGCTTTGGCACACCAGGATCCCAGGCACTCCCCAGCTGACGACGGACGCCAGTAACGTTGCCTGCGGTGCTGTTCTGGAGCAAATTATCAACGGCGCCCCAGCCCATCGCCTTCTTCAGCAAAAGTTCAATCCCACAGAGTCCCATACAGCACCTTCGACAGGGAACTCTTCGCAGATGTACCAGGCAGCACGGCACTTCAAATTCCTCCTGGAGGGGACGCCCTTCACAATCTTCACATGGACCAGCCACTAGTTCACGCCTTCACGAAGCAAGGGAGATGCATGGTCTTCCAGGCAGCAGCGCCACCTCTCAGCCATAGCCGAGTTTACCTGTTCCATCAGGTACCTCCCCGGCAAAAAGAACCCAGTAGCAGACGCCCTCTCCAGAGTCGAAATTGAACGCAGTGCAGCTTGGTGTAGACTACCAGGACCTTGCCAGAGAACAGGCCGCCCGACCCAGAAACCCCAGCATACCGCACCGCCATCACATCCCTCAAGTGGCGGGACGTGACCCTCGCCCTGGAGGTCCCAGCCTGCTCTGTGACATCAGCACAGGCCAGCCACCCACTGGTTCCAGCCTCACGCCGCCGCCTGGTATTTGACATCATCCACGGCCTCTCCCACCCCTCCGGCAGAACCACAGCCAAACTGCTTTCAAAAAGTTCGTCTGGCACGGGGTGCAAGGACGCCACAGCCTGGGCAAAACAGTGCCTGCAGTGCCAGACCAGTAAAGTGGGTCGTCACACGCGAATCGGGGTAGGCGACTTCCCACAACCAGGCGCCGTTTCGGCACATCCACATCGACGTCGTGGGCCTCTTCCCCATCAGGCGGATCAAGATACCTCCTCACGGTGGTAGACCGTTCAACCAGGTGGCCCGAAGCCACGCCCATGCAAGAAGCCACCGCCAGCGGCGTGCGCCGAGGCCCTGCTCTCCAGCTGGGTTAGCCAGTTCGGTGTCCCGGACCACATCACAACCGACAGGGGCCCCGCCTTCCTCTCCGAGCTGTGGTCTGCCCTGGCTCAACTGCTGGGAACCACGCACCACACCACCACAGCATACAACCCAGCGGCCAACGGCCTGGTGGAACGTTTCCACAGGTCCCTAAAATCATCCCTCATGGCCCGCTGCACCGCTGAGACTGGAAACATCAGCTGCCTGGGTCCTCCTCGGGTTGAGGACCGCCCCAGAGCCAACGGCACCCCATCCACAGCTGAACAAACCTTTGGGGAACCCTCGTGGTGCCGGGAGAGCTCGTGACGGATGATCGCCATCCCCATCTCTGCAGAGGCTCCGCGACGTGGGTTGGCAAGTTCGCCCCTGCAGGCGCTCATACATAGACAGAGCAACCACCTTCATGCCGCCACAGCTGTCATCCGCCACCCACGTCTTTTTGTCAGAGTCGATGCCGTCCGTCCACCACTAACTAAGCCCTACAGGGGACCCTTCCTCGTGCTGGAACGAAACAGCAAGGCATTCCGGCTGGCACTTCCAGGCAAGGGACGACTGGGTTTCAATAGACCACCTAAAGCCCGCCTTCCTGGAGGAGAGTCCCGGCAGCGTCCGCAGCACCCAGGAGGTGGCCCCCCACAGCCCTCCAGCACGCCCTCACCACCGCAGGCGCCGCTCCAGGAAGGGACCGCCAAACAGCAGCCTCACAGGCAGGAGGCCCCTCAGTTATCCTCAAGGAGCCGCGGCACCCTTCAGCCGCCCCCAGGTACAGGGATTAATCAGACGCGTCCCTCGTCTTGGGAGGGAGTATTTGTCTCCACCAACGCGCCAGGATAGTGTTTTCTGCTGCGCCATTACAGGTGACCTAAGTCTCCGCTGAGCTTGTTTTCTTTGGTGACTTCCCGTTTTCTTTGCAAGCTAAATTTTTTAGTCACGCCTAAAACGTGCCAGGTCACCTGTCCTGTTTTTATCATTTTTACTTTATGGTATTTATACTCTGCACAATGTCACACATTGTGTATCACATGTTTCCTTTATTATTTCTTCATTCACAGGCATCAAGACTGTATCTATATTGTGTCTCTGTATGTTTCGTATGTAATTGTTGACAGATGTAAAAATAAATGTTTCAGTGTATTAACAGTGTATATTATTATTTATTGTTTCGACCTCAGGTCACAGATCAATTACCATTGTCTCTCACAGAGGTGTTAGCTTTTGTACTGGCGTCAGTTGTCTAATCAGGAATTTCAATATAAGAGCATGTGAAAACTGATCTTTAATAAACCAGCAGTAACCTTTTCCTGCTCGTTTCTTTGACACAAACTTTACAAGTTTACCCTGGAATTTCACACAGGTGGATACATACTAGGTTCATACTGACCTAGAAAGCAGTGGGCAGATAACATCGTTGGATGAAATGAATCATGTTCTAGAAGTTTTCAGTACTTGGGATTCATTCCTAAATCAGCAATTAAATGTGAGGATTTGGCAGTGACCACTGTATTCTTCTTTGAAGCCACCTGACACGCACACACACACACACACACACATTATTATATATATATATATATATATATATATATATATATATATATATATATATATATATATATATATATATATATATATATATTATGTAATAATTGCATGTAAATTATTCTTCACTTTTTTAACATAGTACTTTTGCTTTGCTTTGCTCAGTCACCAAAAGCTGAAAGCTGGCCTTTTCCTGCACCAGGGTTTTTCTGTATTTATAAGTAGTACCTTGCCCCTAAGTGTTGTTTTCTTGTCTTTTCAAGTTTTGGTCATTCGACAGCTCGTCGTCTGCCCCTCGCTTGTTATCTCATTCTCACATACATTGTGAGAACCTTAGGGCAAGCTTTCAGAAGTGTGCTTGGCTCTTTTGTATTGGATGGACACCTTGACCTACGGCAGTAGTTTTGAGAAAGAGAGATCACAGCCTTCGGCTACTATTAGGATGCCCTGTTGCTGGCCGTGATCCTTCACCTCCGGAAATTTTCCTCTTCTTGGACCCATGAAGTGGGTTGCATTCCGGTTTCTCCCGAAGTTCTCCACTGTCTTTTTCTCCTGCTTTACCCGCTCTACTGCGGGTGTGATTTTGGATCTCCACACCTGCCACTTCTGCCATACTTATCCTTCCGAGCTGTAAAAAGGCTTTTTCTAAATTTTACATCTGGTGAGGTATATAGGCTATATTATTCTTTATTCTTTTGTGGCACGTCACTTACACATCAGTATTCACCCCACCAGAGTGTAGTGTTTGCTCATACCTCTTGGACAGCCTTACTGCTGTAGTGCTTCAGTGTTTCAGTGCTCCACGCCAACACACACAAACACACACACACACACACATATATATATATATATATATATATATATATATATATATATATATATATATATATATATATATATATATATATATATATATATTATATATATATATATATATATATATATATATATATATATATATATATATATATATATTTATATATATAGTATATATATTTATATATATGTATCTATATATTTTATATATAATTGTGTGTATATATATATATATATATATATATATATATATATATATATATATATATATATATATATATATATATATATATATATATATATACTGTATATATGTTAGCATCTTTATACGAAGGAAAATCTTCACATATTACTGTAAATATTTGCTTTTGGATATTGTGTAAATTCTATTTTTTCTTACTGTCTGTGCTAAGGTTATTTACGTACTAGTGTGTGAGATTAATTCCTACCTCTCCCTAATTTCTTTCCCTTCTGCTTGAGGAGTTAGAGTTAGCTAGGCGAATGAGGGCAGTATCTGTGTATTGTCTGTTAATGAGTTTTCCTCTCACCTAAATATTCAGTTTTTTGGGGACTGTTTCATTTACCAAGATTTATTTTTGTAATAAAGTGTTTGGTTAGTTTCTGGTATTTTTATCCCTCTGAGTATTCCATATTGTCCATTTGTACTGCTGTGATCCAGCTCTCTGTGTTTATATAAAAAACCATTGTTGCTCAGATCAGGAAAGTGTGATCGAGAGCCTGGTCTAGTTACGATCTTTATAAAATACTGTAACAGTCGAAGGTGGTCGTTACAATGTATATATATATATATATATATATATATATATATATATATATATATATATATATATATATATATATATATATATATATATATATATATATATATATATATATAATGTAAGGGTAAAAGGGGATTAAAGAACGTAAGAATTATAAAGGCAAACAGGAGAGATGCATGGCAGGATGTTCTTTGAGAAAGTGAAAGAGCTGCAGAAGGAGTCATAGGGGAAGAACAGCGTGGGCTTAGACAAAGAAGAGGGTTTGTGGATCATGAGTTTGTTGTGAAATAATTTTGTGAAAACCTCTAAGGTGAGGGGAAAATGCTGCATGATATACATGAACCTCGGAAGAAAAGCTAATGGCAGAGTCAGTAGAGAGGCCATGTGAAGGGTTGAATGTGTTTGATTTAGGAGTTAGCCGAGTGACTGAAAATACCAGTGATTAAAACAAAGCATGTGTTACATTATGTACTGTAGATGGAAGGATGACTGGTTTGGTATAAAAATGTGTCTAAGAGAAGGATGTGTTGTGTCGCAATGGTTTTGTAATGTCATCACGGATGGGGTAACAGTATAAAAAGATGGATCGTGAACGTTGTGTGGAATGACTAAAGTTCGCAGATGACTCAATGCTGATCAGAGTTGACGAAGAGAAGGCACAAAAACTGGTGAAAGAGCCTGAAAGTGTCTGCAAGAGGAGCAAGTTAAATTGACACAAAGTGTGTTTGAAGTCAAGTTAGGAATGTATGAAGGGATTGTTGAACCAACGCTCCTTTATGAAAGTGGAGTGTGGCAGCTGAATGACAGAAAAAGGGTTGGAGCAGTTTAGATGAGTCGTTGAACAAAATCTGTTAAAGTGAGAAATGTCAGGATTCATGGGAAAAAATGGGGTAAAAAGGTTTTACTTGGTGAAATGATGATTTGGTCTTGTCAAAGGAATACAGGTTGATGGGTCGACACGAAGAGTGGATCATTCATAGGTGCAAGAAGAGAGGAGGAGAGAAGAACCTAAAACTTGCTAAAATGATGACTTGAAATGAGCACTGGGAAGCAAAAGAGTCCAGAAAGTGCAAGAGCACATGCCAGATGGAGGTGGAGGCACAATGTTTACTGGGGATTCGAGTCACTGCTGATGTGCCATCATTGTTACTGTATGAAGCACTAAATATTTTGAAGGCTTTCTGCACAGAGATTTCATCCATGACTCAGCAATGTTTGTGTGAATAATTTATTATTTTACTTGCTTCACCCCATGTTAGCAGAATGGCTTTCTGCTTATGTATGTATATATATATATATATATATATATATATATATATATATATATATATATATATATATATATATACACACATACATATACATATATACATTGTAATGAACCAGCCATGGTTCCACAGGTTCCAAAAATCAAAACAAAAGAATGGGACTGAACTGACTGTCAGCAGTCAAGACAAACCACTGAGGAAGGAGCGTAACAAAACCACTGAAGCACTGTAAAACTAATTTATTAGAATAAGTTATATACATATAAGTGAGTCAGGTTTGGTTCAAAATAAATCAAGTAACACACTCAACATTACCACAATGAAATACAGTTACCAGCGGCAAACATTCAAAATAATAATAAATGATTCAGTTAATTTAAATATCACAATGAGTCAATTCAAAATATAAACGCATCTCCAAATACATAACAGGAGTCAGTTCAAAATCAAAATAACACTGATGTAACTAAACCAAAGTTACTTTATGACATACTAACTTCAAAGTTAAATAACAATGCACATACACAAAACGTTAGTTTAACTGCTGTAAACAGGATTATACAAATCTATAAACACTTGAGCTTCATCTCTCGACAGCATAAAACAATAACCAAGCTTAGCGCAGAAGCAATAAACAAGCAGCAAACAATAATCACCAAATCACGTAACACACACCATAATAGTAAATAACAATGACACCCAGTCAGCAAACACATGGCTTCAACAATAATCACAAACAATGATCAATTCAAATAAATACTAACAGGGTATAAATAACTCCAAGCAGCATCACACATAAAAACAGACGATCTCTGTAGAAACGTCAAGACAGACACCGCTGTCCACAAGGTCATCACCTAGGTGATTACGTTAGAATCATCACAAACAAAAACAGACGATCTCTGTAGAAACGTCAAGACAGACACTGCTGACCAAAAGGCCATCACCCTGGTGATTGCAGTAGAATCATCAAGCTGCTGAAGTCAACAGGCAGCCAATGCCTGCTGCTTAACAAAGTTACCATGCTGCCATGCTCTCAAGGAAAAAGTCAAAACTCAGATGATTACGGTAGGATCATTGCTAAGCTGCTGTACTGACGAGGACCTGACTCTCTGTTATCCCAAACTTGACTGCCGCTATTAACACAAAGGCGACAGACATCAACTTCATACATGCAAAAAACAAAAAAAAAAACACCACCAGGTAAGGAGACAACACCCACAACAAGGGAACAATCTGTGAACGATAGTTCTAAAAAAATCTCTAAACCTTACAATATATATACAGTAATATATATATATATATATATATATATATATATATATATATATATATATATATATATATATATATATATATATAAGCAAAACGCTATTCTGCTAACATGGTGTGACTCAGGTAAAATAATAACATTAGCCACATAAACATTGCTGAGACATGGATGAAACCTCTGTGTGGAAAACCTTCAAGATATTAGGTGCTTCATACACCTACAATGATGGCACATCACCAGCAACTCAATCCCCAGTAAACATTGTCCATCCACCTCCATATGGATATATATATATATATATATATATATATATATATATATATATATATATATATATATATATATATATACATATATATATATATATATATATATATATATATATATATATATATATATTTCTGACTCACGTCGGGGATCGAACCCAGGTCTCTCAGGTGGAAAGCAAGGGCGTTACCACTGGGCCCTTGCTTTCCACCTGAGAGACCTGTCCCCGTTTCTGTTCCACACGTGATTGTGTGTTGATGATTTCTATGTATATATATATATATATATATATATATATATATATATATATATATATATATGTGTGTGTGTGTGTGTGTGTGTGTGTAATAATATATATATGGAGAGAATATTTTCCACAACTATTAAACACTGAGAATGAGTGTGAAGAACTGGAAAATGTTCCTCCAATAGGACCAATAGCAAACATCAGAGTGAATGAAGTCGAGAATGCTATAAAGAAAGGAATAGTAAATAAAGCTGCAGGAAAGTCAGAGATAACAATAGAAATGATTAAAGCATTGGGAAATCTAGGCAAAGAGTGGGTGCACACACTATTGGAAAAGATCTGGGATATAGAGGAAATTCCAAAGGACTGGAATGATAGTTGCATGATTCAAATGTATAAACAAAAAGGAGACGTGTTAAACTATGGAAACTACAGAGGAATAAAACTTTTGGAGCATGTATTCAAGATACTAGAAGGAATAGTAGAAGGGAGGTTGAGAGAGGTAATAGGTATACATGAGCAGCAGTTTGGGTTTATGAAAGGAAAGAGCACAGTGGATGCTATTTTTATAGTAAGACAAGCCCAAGAGAAATATTTAGAAGGAAACAGGAAAGTTTACATGTGTTTTGTGGATCTTGAAAAGGCATATGACAGGGTACCAAGAAGAGTAGTTTATTGGTGTTTGAGAAAGAGAGGAGTACCAGGGAAGTTGGTAAGGTTAGTGAAGATGATGTATAAGGGGGCAAAAACCAGTGTGCAGACAAAATATGGGGAGACTGAGTCCTTCCCTGTGGAGGTTGGCCTCCATCATGGATCAGCACTGAGTCCATTCTTGTTCCTTGTCGTTATAGATACTTTGACATCAGAATTAAAGAACAACGAAGAACTGTGGGAACTGATGTTTGCTGATGATTTAGTCATTATAGCAGACACAGAAGAAGAACTTCAAGAAAGGCTTTTAGCATGGAAAGGAGCTCTAGAAAAGAAAGGATTGAAAGTGAACATTAGAAAGACAGAGCTAATGATTAGTAGTAAAGAAGGACATGAAGAAGTAAACATTCAAGCGGAAGATGGTACAGTGCTAAAACAGAACGGTGAGTTTAACTAATTGGGATCAACAATAGCGGAGGAGGGAAGTACTGAGAAAGCATTGAAACAAAGAGTGAAAGAAGCATGGGAAAAATGGAGGGAAGTAACTGGAGTTGTTTTAGAAAAGAAAATGCCATTAAGGTTCAAAATGAAAATTTATAAGACACTTCTCAGGCCCATACTATCGTATGGGGCAGAAACTTGGGCGCTTAAGAGGAAAGAGGAGGGACTGTTGGAAAGAACCGAGATGAGGATGGCGAGATGGATTGCTGGAATATCACTACTGGAAAGGAGGGAGAGTCAAGATATAAGAAGAATGTGTGGTATATGTAACGTTAAGGCAAAGGCTAGGGAAGCTTGTCTGAGATACTATGGCCGTGTAATAAGAAGAGAGGAGGAGAAACCAATCAAAGAGAGCTAAGAACATACCAGTGATGGGGAGGAGGAGTGTGGAGCGTCAGCGGATCAGATGGATGGATGGATGTGAGCGGGACTGGGGGAAGAAGATGCAAAGAATAGAAATAGATGGAGAAAGTTGACTCAAGTGGCCGACCCTGCTATACAGTGGGACTGAACAGGTCGAAAGAAGAAGAAGATATATATATATATATATATATATATATATATATATATATATATATATATATATATATATATATATATATATATATATATATATATATATATATCAGACCTTTATTTCTGATCCACACGTGATTGTGAGTCAGAAATTTATTTCTGTTCCACACGTGATTGTGTGTTGATTATTTATATATATATATATATATATATATATATATATATATGTGTGTGTTTGTGTCTGTGTGTATATGTATATATATATATATATATATATATATATATATATATATATATATATATGTGTGTGTGTGTGTATACATATGTATATACATGTAAATTATATATACATATATATATGTATGACCCCGACCAGGCCACGATTCTAATCTTACTGTGGGTCATGCATAAATCAAACGCTCTAGTTTAAATTAACACAGTTGCTATATTCTAGAGAAACTTACAAAAGGGCCCACGTAAAAATGAACTGAAATCTACAGTAAATGCAAGTTGGAGGCTGAGGGGGAAACCGGCAGAGGGCAGCAATGGGATGCATGTCTTCCCTTCCCCTGAACGAAACGTAGCTGACGTCATTCAAGGGGACGCTTTTGGCTTTCTCCTCAGTTCCTCTAGTTTCTCACAAGCCCCGATTCTTTCTCTCCTGGACGTGATTGGCTCCGGCACTTCTCCTTAGGCCTATCAGCCAATCGGAGCCAGGAAAAGGTAACGCCGAATCTCAACGAACTTTTTGGGGGTTATTTGGGGGAGGACCCTTTTCCCCCACTGCTAAGAAAAGATATCAGTTGGGCCTGGATCATGCTGCCTACGGCAGCTAAGGACTTCAGGACATATTGGCAAATGGCAAGCCCTCGAGAAGGACTTATGTGTATGTATGTATGTATATATATATATATATATATATATATATATATATATATATATATATATATATATATATATATATATATATATATATATAAGACAGAATACGTTGGCGCAAGCAGGCCACAGCACATAGAAGGACAGGGTGACAAGGAGATAGCCGGTCATCAAAAGGTGATACATTTATTGCCGACGCGTTTCGTAACAACATAGTTACATCATCAAGGCTAAAAGAGAAAACAACACAAATTAAAAACACATGGAATATAACTTTGACTTTAAGAGTCTCAACAAATTATACAAAACTTACATTAAAACAAAACAAGATTTAAAAAGCACCTGCTAGACTAAAGGCTGCAGGCTGAATGATTCGGAAAGGAGGGAGAAGCAGCGAAGAAAAACGGCTCAAGCCAGAAACATCTGTATAGAGGTGGTGTGATTGTTCAACTTGGGAACTAACTGCTTAATAAATAATGACTCTAAGATAAGCAGTTCGTGTAAACGGTTTGTTTGGCCCAAGACAGAGAAGTCAGAATAGTTAATGCTGGTGTTACAAATTTTTGTGTGATTTCTGATATTAGAAAATTCGGGAATGGACAATCTGCTGCCAGTACGATGGCTGACACCATTATGTGAATCAGCTCTGACCTTGAGCAATCGCTTAGTCGAACCTACGTAAGTCCCCAAATTACATCTGGGCAAGTATATTTATATACGACTGAGGATTGCAATAATGGGCAGATTTTGTCTTTAAATTTAAAAAGTGATCCTATTGTAAGGGGATTTTTTGGAATTAAAATAACTTGCAACATATTAAAGTGTTTTTCAATTGCAGACTTGAGATTCCTTCTAAATTTGTCATCTTGGATGTATGGAATACTGGCATACAGTTTCTTTCGTGGAACAGTGCTTATGGAAGGGGAGTCTGATAGTTTCTTATTTAGAAAAATCTTGCAATGTCTGAAGAAAACATGTGAGGGAAACCAGTTATCGGTAAAATATTTACACAAGAACAAAATTTCTTTATGATATGAATCCCAGGAAGAGGTTAGAGTGTAAGCCCGATGAAGCAAGGTAAAAATTGAATTGAGTTTAAAATGAGAAAAACGAGCACCATAAAAGTTTGAACCCAGACCTGAGAAAGTCTTTTTCCTAAAAACGGAAGTGTTAAAACTATTACCATGTCGAAACACCAAAACATCCAAAAATGGCAATCGATCGTTTTCCTCTATCTCTAATGTAAACTTGATATTCGGATGTAATTCATTAATATACGAGAGGAACTGGTCAGCATGGAAAGCTGATTTAAAGAGAACAAAGGTGTCATCAACAAACCGTTTATACACAAGAGGATAAAACCTCAGGGGCAATTTTCCAACATGTCCTCCTCCAGGGAGCACATAAAGATATTGGAAAACGTGGGACCGAGGGGTGATCCCATTGCCATACCGTCAACCTGTTTGTACAAACAATCACTAAAAATAAAGGCAGTGTCCAGCACTGCTAACTGCAACAATTTCTTAAAATAGCAACGATCATAGTTAAAATAAGTATCACTGGGTTCAATAAAAATTTTATCTAAAATAACCTCGATTTTTATTGAACCCAGTGATACTTATTTTAACTATGATTGCTGCTATTTTAAGAAATTGTTGCAGTTAGCAGTGCTGGACACTGCCTTTATTGCAATCCTCAGTCGTATATAAATATACTTGCCCCAGATGTAATTTGGGGACTTACGTAGGTTCGACTAAGCGATTGCTCAAGGTCAGAGCTGATTCACATAATGGTGTCAGCCATCGTACTGGCAGCAGATTGTCCATTCCCGAATTTTCTAATATCAGAAATCACACAAAAATTTGTAACACCAGCATTAACCATTCTGACTTCTCTGTCTTGGGCCAAACAAGCCGTTTACACGAACTGCTTATCTTAGAGTCATTATTTATTAAGCAGTTAGTTCCCAAGTTGAACAATCACACCACCTCTATACAGATGTTTCTGGCTTGAGCCGTTTTTCTTCGCTGCTTCTCCCTCCTTTCCGAATCATTCAGCCTGCAGCCTTTAGTCTAGCAGGTGCTTTTTAAATCTTGTTTTGTTTTAATGTAAGTTTTGTATAATTTGTTGAGACTCTTAAAGTCAAAGTTATATTCCATGTGTTTTTAATTTGTGTTGTTTTCTCTTTTAGCCTTGATGATGTAACTATGTTGTTACGAAACGCGTCGGCAATAAATGTATCACCTTTTGATGACCGGCTATCTCCTTGTCACCCTGTCCTTCTATATATATATATATATATATATATATATATATATATATATATATATATATATATATATATATATATATATATATATATATATTGTATATACCTAATAGTAGGAGCCCATAAAAACACCAAAAGATAGAAAGTTATTGCTATATTTCAGAGACCAAATTGTCTCCCTCTGCTGGCAAGTACGAGTATATGAATGAAGTAAGGAATACAGACAGGAGGTATTTATACCAAGAAATCCGGAGGTCACCCGTTACGTCACTCCAGCTGATGGCTTCTTAATCTTCTTAATTGCTGGTTGGAGGAAGATTTTATCTATAACATCTGAGTCCCATGATCCCTTTGATAGATTCATTGTATTTCTTTGTTTAATCAGTACTAATTCCACCATCTGGCTTTTGAACAAACGATTGCTGCTATAAATTATACGAGACATATTCCAGTTTACCCTGTGGTTATGGTTATTTATATGCTTAAAATAGCTGAGCTCTGTTGGCCATACCGTACTGACCTTTTATGTTGTATTAATCCCTGGGGGAGTGATTTACCTGTACAACCGATATACGATTTGTCACATTCGAGGCAAGGTTTTTCATATACCCCCTTTGTCTTTGGGGACTGGCTTTTGTTGGACGTTAATCAGGGATTTAGCTATGGTATTTGGTTAGGTAAAATCAAAAGGATTAGAATTTCCAAGAGTCTGTGTCAACGTCTTAATCCTGTCTAGGTGTGGGATTTTAATTTTATTGTTGGGAGTCTCTTTAGTCTTGTTTTTCGGGGGACGATAGAATATTATGTTAGCTTTATGGATCGCTTTCTGAATTATATGGTCAGGGTATTTCAAAGATGACAGCTGCCAATGGATTAGTTCAAATTCCTTTTCAAGGAAACCCAGGGAGGAAATCCGTAAGGCTCTTAAGAATAAATTGCTGGCAACGCCGATCTTGATAGATCTGTCATGATAACTAAAATAGTGTATGTATGTAAGTGAAAAAGTTGGTTTTCTGTATACGGTAAATTTGTATTCTGTCGTGTCTCTAATTATTAAAACATCAAGAAAAGGAATTTTGTTGTCTTTTTCCCACTCAACTTTGAATTTGATGCTGGACACTAATGCATTTAGTTTTGAGAGAAATTCGTTAAAATTGTCCCACCTGTCATCCCAAGATGTTAGGATATCATCTACATATCGCATCCACAGCATGTCTTTAGGTTTTATTGCATTTATTATTAGTTTCAAAATATTCCATGCATAGGTTGGCTAAAACAGGACTTAAGGGTCTGCCCATGCTGCACCCGAATTTTTGTTTATAGAATGACTCCCTGAAAGAAAAGACGTTGTTTTATACACATAATTCAGTTAGCTTTATTATTGCATCAAACAACGTCTTTTCTTTTGAGGAGTCATTCTGTAAACAAAAATTCGGGTGCAGCATGGGCAGACCTTCAAGTCCTGTTTTAGCCAGCCTATACATGGAATATTTTGAAACTGTAATAATAAATGCAATGGAAAGAGAAACCCACAAGATTCTTGTGTATAACTTGTTTACAGGTAAATATTTACATATTACTTTGATCTCGAGCACTTTCAGGTCCTAACTGTGACCCTTTTTCAAGAGATGAGGTAGTCAGGCTGGTTCAAGGCCCAGCAATCTTCTAATAAATGCAATAACCTAAAGACATGCTGTGGATGCGATATGTAGATGATATCCTAACATTTTGGGATGACAAGTGGGGGCTATTTTAACGAACTTCTTTCAAAGCTAAATGCATTAGTGCCCAGCATCAAATTCAAAGTTGAGTGGGAATAAGACAACAAAATTCCTTTTCTTGATGTTTTAATAATTAAAGACACGACAGAATACAAATATACCGTCTACAGAAAACCAACTTTTTCATTTACATACATACACCATTTTATTTATCATGACAGATCTATCAAGATCGGCGTAGCCAGCAGATTATTCTTAAGAGCCTTATGGGTTTGCTCCCCAGATTTCCTTGAAAAGGAATTTGAACTAATCCATAGGTAGATGTCTCTTGAAATACCCTGGCTATATAATTCAGAAAGCAATCCATAAAGCTAACACAATATTCTACCGTCCCCCACAAAACAAGACTAGAGAGACGCCAAACAATAAAATTAAAATCCCACACCTAGACAGGATTAAGACGTTGACACAGACTCTTGGAAATTCTAACCCTGTAGCTTTTACCTACCCAAATACCTTAGCCAAATCCCTGATTAACGTCCAACAAAGGCAGTCCCCAAAGACACGGGTATATGAAATACCTTGCCGGTTTTACTGGTAAATCACTCCCCTAGAGATTAACACAATATAAAAGATCAGTAAATCTGTACAATATGGCCAACAGAGCTCAGCTATTTTTAACCACATAAATAACCATAACACAGGATAAACTGGAATGCGACTCGTTTAATTTATAGCAGCAATTGTTGGTTCAAAGGCCAGATGATGGAATCAGCCCTGATTAAACAAAGAAATACGATGAATCTATCAAAAGGATCATGGGATTCAGATATTATAGACAAAATCTTCCTCCAACCAGCAATTAAGAAGATTAAGAAGCCATCAACTGGAGTGACGTCACGGGTGACCTCTGGATTTCTTGGTATAAATCCTCCTGTGTGTATTCCTTACCTCATTCATATACTTGCCAGTAGAGGGAGACAGTTTGGGCTCTGAAGTATAGCAATAACTTTCTACCTTTTGGCGTTTTTATGGGCTCCTTCTATTAGATGGAATTCTGTTTTAACAGAAAATATTTCATAGTCATGTAAGTCATGTATATATATATATATATGTATACATATGCATATATGCACACATATATGTATATATATATATATAATATATATATATATATATATATATATATATATATATTCATGATGCTGCCTTGTAATATATATATATATATATATATATATATATATATATATATATATATATATATATATATATATATATATATATATAGACAAGAAGGCACTAAAGCAGACAGCTTGGTACATGGTTTTTCCTTTATTCAGGGCGGCCTACGTTTCGAGATCCTTGTCTCATCCTCAAGGCTAAAATACAAAGTAAAATATACAAATACAGCAAGAAAATTTAGGATATATGTACAAATAAAATATGATAAAGTAAAACATCAGTAAAAAGGGTAAACCTAAAATAAAATTAAAAAAAAAAAAAAAAGAAAGAAATAAAATATTTTTAACTAACAGACCTTATTCCTCGAAGTTCAGTTGCTGTATGAAAAACAATAAACATAAGGTGGGGTGTGGTTTAAGCTAAATACAGGGGGTAATGGACGAGGAATGATTGTTCAAAGAGGGAACAAGCTTGTTTGATCGTTTAACGATTCAAGAATAGGAGGTGGTGTTCGTGTTGACTAGTTAGTATAATCTTAAAATCATTATAGTTTATTTTACTTTTGCATAGTTTTATGTGGTTTCTAATATTGGATGTTTCGGGATTAGACAACTTGTACCCAGTGCGAAAGCTAACGCCAATATGTGCGTCATCTGACCTTAAGCAGTCGGCGTGTGTTTCCCACGTATGTCTGACAATGGCATTGACAAAGTAAATAAATAAACAACACCGGACTGCATTAAAGGGGGCAGTTTTTCTTTGTGACGAAACATACTGCCAATAGTTCTTGGGTTCTTAAATATGAGCTTCACGTCAACTGCAGGAAAATAATTCGTTAAAATCCTTTTTAGATTGGGTAGGAAAGAGGTGTCATGCGTGAACAAAACTTATATAATATGTTAATTTATGTGCCAAGTGTGTGGTAGCAGGAGGGTGAAAGGACTTATCAATGCTCTCTTAACATACTTTAAAAATAAATTGGATGGGTAGCAGTTGGATTTAAAAATAATCATAAAAAAAACCTATTTCCTTGTGAAAAAGATGCCAGTCGGATGTAAAGTGTTATGGCCCTGTGGAGGAGAGTGGACAGTAATTTCAATTTAAAATTATAAAAATCTGAACTGTAAAAAATTTCTGCCCAAGACCAGTAGGAGTTTTCTTGCAGAACACACCAGTATGAAATCTCTTTTCTTCACGGATGACGATGGTGTCTAAAAAAGGATAATTGGTTATTATTTTCTAATTCATAAAGTAAATTTAATGTTATTATGTAGCGAATTAGCATACTGCAAAAACTGGTCACAGTGGTGACGTTCTTTAAAAGACAAAATTGTCGTCAACATAACGGCGATAAAATAAAGGCTGAAAACAGAGGGACAGGCTGTCAGCAGCTCTCTCTCGAATTTGTGCATAAAATATCAGCAAAAATGCAGCAATGGATTACCCATTCCTATACCTTCCACTTGCATGTAAACTTCATCATTAAACACAAAGGCCGTGTCCCTGACACCGCCAACTCCAATAGCTCTTTAAAATCTAAGCGGTTAAAACCGTGGTACACATTGTCCTGATCATTAAAAATAGTATCCAAAATATAATCGCTTAGATTTTAAAGAGCTATTGGAGTTGGCGGTGCGGGACACGGCCTTTGTGTTTAATGATGAAGTTTACATGCAAGTGGAAGGTGTATGAATGGGTAATCCATTAACCTGGGTATTTTTGCTGATATTTTTATGCACAAATTGAGAGAGAGCTGCTGGATCTCAAGATTCCCTCTGTTTTCAAGCCGTTATTTTATCGCCGTTATGTTGACGACACTTTTGTCCTTTTAAAGAACGTCACCACTGTGACCAGTTTTTTCAGTATGCTAATTATCACATAATAACATTAAATTTACATTTAATTAGAAAATAATAACCAATTATCCTTTTTAGACACCATCGTCATCCGTGAAGAAAAAAGATTTGCATACTGGTGTGTTCCGCAAGAAAACCTTTACTGGTCTTGGGCAGAATTTTACAGTTCGTGCTTTTATAATTTTAAATTGAATTCTTTCCACTTCCTCCACAGGGCCATAACACTTACATCCGACTGGCATCTTTTCACAAGGAAATAGGTTTTCTTTATGATTATTTTAAATCCAACTGCTGCCACCCATCCAATTTATTTTTAAAGTATGTTAAGAGAGCATTGGATAAGTCCTTTTACCCTCCTGCTACCACACACTTGGTGCACAAAATTAAATTAAAATATTATATAAGTTTTCCGTCTAAAAGTTTTGACACCTTGTTTCCTACCCAATCTAAAAAAGGATTTTAACGAATTATTTTCCTGCAGTTGACGTGAAGCTCATATTTAAGAACCCAAGAACTATTGGCAGTATGTTTCGTCACAAAGAAAAACTGCCCTTTAATGCAGTCCGGTGTTGTTTATTTATTTACTTGCTGTCAATGCCATTGTCAGACATACGTAGGAAACACACGCCGACTAACTTCTTAAGGTCAGATGACGCAAAAAATTGGCGTTAGCTTTCCACTGGGCATAACCTTGTCTAATCCCAAACATCCAATATTAGAAACCACATACAAAACTATGCAAAAGTAAAATAAACTATAATGATTTTAAGATTATACTAACTAGTCAACACGAACACCACCTCCCTATTCTTTGAATCGTTAGCGATCAAAAGCTTGTTCCCTTTTGAACAATCATTCCTCGTCCACGCCCCTGTATATAGCTTAAACCACACCCCACCTTTATGTTTATTGTTTTTCATACAGCAACTGAACTTTAGAGGAATAAGGTCTGTTAGTTAAAAATTTTCTATTTCTTTCTCTTTTTTTTTTTTTTTTAACAATTTTATTTTAGGTTTACCCTTTTTACTGATGTTTTACTTTATCATATTTTATTTGTACATATATCCTAAATCTTCTTGCTGTATTTGTATATTTTACTTTGTATTTTTAGCCTTGAGGATGAGAAATCTCGGAAACGTAGGCCGCCCTGAATAAAGGAAAACCATGTACCAATGTTGTCTGTTTTAGTGCCTTTCTTGCTATTTTGCTGAGGAATAGCCTGATTTCATGTAATATATATATATATATATATATATATATATATATATATATATATATATATATATATATATATATATATATATCCTCCTATAATTCTGATATATTTACTCTTTCATTTATCATGCACTATATGTAATGATAATGATTGTTGAAATATCGTATGTAGTGGTATCAGATCTCCAAAGACTTAGTGATTAAGAATTAATGCTTCAGATGACTTAATAACATAATATTTAGAATTAACAATTCTTTCCTGATAAAAACGTACTATATGAGGAACACGTGTGTCTTAGTGAAGGTCTGTTTCACCTCAACTGTCATCAGTTCAGGTGAGAGGAGCGTGTTGTTGTGGGTTTTTTGCTTTGTTTTAGTTCACGCGATGATAGGTCAGGAATAACAATTGCCATCTGTTTGATCATATTTAAGATTTCATGGCTCTGATCACGTATGCAATTTTGAGAGTAAGACCTCATGATCGATTACATCACGTATTGTTCCGATTGCGTTCAAAACGTGTTGCTTTCGTATCTCATCCCCAAAATGCCTTAATGACGTCATATGACTGTTGAATTTCATACTGGAATCCTCAGATTAATTCACATTGCTTCTGATTTTCGAGACCGACCAGTTTGGTTCTCTCTCTCTCTCTCTCTCTCTCTCTCTCTCTCTCTCTCTCTCTCTCTCTCTCTCTGTATTTCATCAAAAGAGAGAAATATTAACGGAGAATATTTGTGGTCGCTGGTTTTCAATATAGCTTTTGAGATCTGAATTTAGTAAAATTATTTAACTTGTAACGGCACCTGATAAAAAAGTGTGTTTTGTGAATCAAGATCAGCTGAATATCCTGTGATTTTACAAAGGTTTTCACAAGCTGTGTAAGGTAAAGTGAATTTTACTTATTGTTACCATGGTATAATAAGGTGTGTTAGGAAAATTTTTACACAAGTGAAATTATTATTGATAGATCTTTTGTGGATTTTTGTGTGTTCTTGTTTTTACAATCTCTTTATTTTTCACATAAAATATGATGGTGATTTAACATTTATTTACTGAGCATTTTAAATATTTCTTGATAATTTAACATTGAATACTTGATTTAATTTTCACTTATTAAGGTTTTCTTTTCAAATCTTGAATAATTCTTGATAATTTAAATTTTGATTGATAATTTAAATTCTTGATAAATTAAAGTTTTTATGATTTATTTTTGTTTAATAATTTAATTCAAGAATTAATTAAATTTTGTGTTGTTTTCAAGTAATAGTAAATTTTTCAGATTGTGAACTCTAATTATAAATTCTGAATTTAAAAATAAATTTTTGTATTTAAAATAAAAAAAAAGTGTTTCATTTATTGACCACCAGTGAATAGGATTAATTGTGTGCATAAGGCAAAGTGATAAACATGTTTTGTTCCTTTAGTTTTGCTGAAGTGAATTAAGACCAGGGAAACAGTTAAAGTTTTTTGATGGAGTGATGCCCTTTTACTCTAGTATATTTCGTGTTTAGTAGTGGATACCTCACACTAATCTTGATAAACTTAGTTTGATTTTTCACATGATTAATAAGCTTTTTAAGGGAACACTGTTACATTTAGAGTACTCAGTCGTAATTCTTTTGTTATGAGAGTTCAGGTATCTGGCTGAAGTGAGGTATATTTTTGAATTTTGTGATTAGTTGTGTAATAACCAGGTACTTGGTATGCATTGTGAATATAATTATGTGTGCAGTGCATGCTTTTATATAAATAATAATCGGTTTTAGCACATACTTTCAAATCATCACGTAAGTAAGAGGGAATTACAAAAACGGGTTTTCATTGGTTCGTAAGAAGTAAGAAAGAGAGATTATTCTACTTTAACGACAGAAACAGGGTCTGCTCAATCTTATCATAACACAATGTTTGATAAGCTGTTGACTCAGAGCGCCATTTCCGAAAGCCCTCCCCAACTCAAGGTCGTTCAAATATACTCTGAATATATTTCAACGACCTTGGTCGCAACCATGCTATCGCTTGTCCGAACGGAGGGCAATTAATCATACTTTGTCAACATTTCGCCTTTATTTATCTTCGTGTACTTTTGATCTACAGTTTTAATATCAATATACTGGAGGGTTGATCATTCAGATCATTTAATCCTAGAGAGGTAGGTCCGGCCTTGGTGTGGGGGAGGAAATAACTACTCATGATACGGTCCCCTCATGAGAACACAAATATCAATTCTCAGTCTACATCACTCGTAGTTTTAACTTATTTCTAACAATATATACTTTGCTAGCGTTGTCTGAGCTTTCACACACGTAGCTGAGATGGGCTGTTCCGCGCATGTATTACTGAGACTTTTTTTTTTTTGCATGACTCAACAGTTGTCTGAAAACTTTTAACACGTATGGGCATTCTGAAAAATAAAAGAGATAGGCAACCCCAAAAGAATGCTCAAAGTCTAAACACTGCGCAAGGCCAATACGCTTTACGGAAATGTAAAAATTACCATCTCCACTAACCTCACATGTAACGCTGTGTACGGTAGTAGGACATGAATGGTTTTCAAGGTTTTCTTGCGTCTCGAGGTCCTTATTAGCACTTATTAGGACGCTATGCACCGATGCTCAGCGAAATTAACACTCTTACTGCAAACAATCATGAATGCACGAGGAACACAGATTTTTCTGCCTGTGTTCAGCACTTACAAGCACAAGACGGCGGACAGACAATAAACCCCATTTGCTTTTTGAGCACTGGCAAATCTTTCCTAGATCCCAAGACCGACTACGCAACGGCCTTTAGAACTCGTCGATTCTCTAGCCACGTCCAGTTGCAGTTGGTGCCGTTGCCGTGCAACTCCGTCAGTCCCTTCAGTTCCTGCCAGACGTATAATGTTTCTCACTCATTTTTGTCTTCTTTTTGTAGTTAAGTTTCTGCAGTCCTACAACAGCTGTATGATCAAGCCTTTATCTTTTATTAGCTATAATGGTCATTCGTTTGTTGCAAACTTTCATGCACAAAGAAGTGAGTTGTTGTTAAAGATGGTGCAATCACTGCAAGCAAGTTCTGATACTATTTTCAGTAGAGAGAGAGAGAGAAAATGGTTTACCCTGGTAATAAGGTGAAAATCCTGTTTGTTCTTAAATAGGAACAATTTAGATATTTTTCGTTTTTCTACATTAATTATCGATTTAATACATACGTACACACATTATATATATATATATATATATATATATATATATATATATATATATATATATATATATATATATGTGTGTGTGTGTGTGTTAGTGTACGCGCGCGTGCATGTGTGTGTGAATGTTTGTGTGCGCTTATTCAGTGAATATGTACTGTACATAAGTGTTTATTTATAAAAAAAAAACATGGATGCATGCAACACATTTTAAATGAAAGGCAGCGTACGTAAATTCCCACTAAAGTCTATCCTTTTGCAAGGCAGTGTGAGAGGCTCTGATGCGCCAACCAGTAGATATTGGAAAGATAAGCAAGATATGAAAGGCAGTTTGACGCTTATCAAAATCCAGCTGATAATTCTTCGAGACCTGCAAAATCCAACAGGTTAATTAACAGATCAACTGTATTTACCAATTTCAATATTCATTCATTATCGATCTTCTTTTTTTTGGAAGGATGCGGTTGGCGGACAATAGCGTACCAAATTACACATTCTGAACTTTCCAGAAGTATTTTTAATAATCATGGAATGTATTTGGAGAAAAAATGGAAAGTTATAAACATTCTATATAATCTGGAGGCTTTCGCTTGTAGTGGTAACTGGAAACTCAATTTACTACTTTCTTGAATCACTGGTGAGTAGCACCTGTCTCAATGCAAAGTTATATGCAGCTCAGACTGTGTTGGAGAGTATTTGTAAATACAAAGGTAAGAGTTATCTGAGGCATCCCGATTACGGGAATAAGTAACTTGACTCTGTTCTGCCATTATATAGATTTATATTGTGTGTGTGTGTATATATATATATATATATATATATATATATATATATATATATATATATATATATATATACTGGTATTATATACTGGTGTTTCTCGAAATTAGAGGCCCCCTCCACAGAACAACTGGAAAGTTATGAAGTTTTCTGCTATAGCCTATCTCCAAGTACATTATTTCAAGTTCCTATTAAGCTATTTTTCATTTTACATTTCTTGTATTTTCAGACTGAGTGACGGAGTTAGATACAGCCATGGCTAACGACTCAGAGGAAATCAGATGGATTGACCGAATCCGGGCTATAACCTTCAGAGAGGCCAGGGATGCTGGCGCATCCTTCATTTCACATTCCTGGATAGCTAAATACATTAAAAGAGATGAATCCTTTGTTAAAAGAAACTGGAACAAAAATCCATGTGACTGTCATCGCGAAAAGAGTGAGAATCTTGGAAGGCCTGAAGTCCTTTCTCAGGAGTCAAAAGACATCATAGCTGAGGCAGTGGGTAGACCAAAATGTAAATTGGCACTTGAAGTAGAAACAAAAAGGGGAAAGAAGAGAAGTTATAGTGCTGTATATCATGAGTTGAAAAAATCTGGTATCAAGCCATTTCATGTTATCAGCAAGCCCAACATCACTCAGCAACAGAGAGAAGACCGTGCATGGTTTTGTGGTTCGTTTCTTAAAGACTGGGATGAAGCTGACTTTCTCCATATTGTCGCATCAAGATAAATTCTTCATTTACACAGTCAGGAAGCCAAATCATAAAAATGACATCATTTGGGCTGCAAAGTTGGATGACATCAGCAATGACATGCGCTATCGCCAAGTTGTGAAATTTCCTGATTGTTTGGGAATTTTTCTGTTTCACAGCCAAACGGTTAATGTGGATCATCAAAGAAAAAGGACAGTCATGGAATGGCGAATACTTCAGAGAAACTGTGCTTACTGGTGGAGTATTTCCTTTCCTCAAAGATCCTGACAATGTGTTATTTGTTGAAGAAGTCACATTTTTGCATGATGAGGCAATATGTTTCAAGGCTCTTCAGACACAGGAGCTGCTTCAAAACAGTGGTATCGATTTATTCTCGTCAAGTGAATTTCCAGGTAGCTCGCCTGACCTTAATGTGTGTGAAAACATTGGTAGTATCTTAAAGGATCGTGTTGAAGCGTGAACAGTGAACTATGATGGTATACCAAGCCTCGATGACCTACGAAGAGAGGTGACCGAAGTGCTCAGGGAAATGGAGTTTGAGTCTTAGCTTTTTTGCAGTTTGCTGAAACCATACCCCTCAAGAATGCAGGCTGTGGTACAGGCAGATGGAGGCCACACAAAATATTAAATACTCAGGGAGAAACTTAAATAAATACCTGTTATGAATTACTTTTGTTTTTGTCCATACCAATTTTAGTTTATGCTGTAGAGGGGGAGCGCCTCTAATTTCGAAACACCCTGTATATAATTATAAATATTCGCTGTTCGACCTCTCTGCCTTGTTCGAAATAGAATGAAATTAATTCTAACATTACAGCTTGGAAGAGTAGATGCCTCTCACAAGAGACAAGGGAGCAGGATGTAGCCGAATTGTTTTGAACAGATTCCAGTTGTCAAAGGGGTAAGAATTTCAGTTCAGGGGGATATAAGAAGGGATAGGTTTTGCTAGGACAGACCTTAGATAGAATGTACCTTAAGCTTACTTTTCTGTGGCCTTTGTACTGGCAAGTCTTTTGCCCCTCCAGGTCAGACCCTGGGCAAGAGGAATTTGAAACCGCCGCGACCCAGGGCAACCCTCATCTACAGACTCTAAGCCGAGACGCATCTTGGCTGGTCCGCTAAAACCCCTTTGTCCCTGTCTCTCTCCAAACGTGAGGGAGAAAATTGTTACTCCAAACAGACCAAGAAAACTAATACATCTGATCATTGTATTATCTCCCCCAGAGGTAAGTCTGATTGTGACAAATTACTCCCAGTTCTCTTTCCCTTCGACTGCAACTCTCATTTTTTCGTGTTTCAACTTTTCCTCTCTTAAACAGTCACTGGCTAAGAATCCTAGTCAAACATATCCCTTTTATGAAGTTATCTATCAAGCACAATTATTATTGTCTAGTGAAGTCACATAATTTATCCTCCATGATGTTAACGTATTATTTTTTAACAAAGAATCAGCCCTTGTGGTTAGTAATGAAAAGTGAGAATTTCTGTAATACGAGAGTGTTATGTGGATACATCTTTTCCAGAATTAAGTAGCCTGCGCCCTAGGCCTGCGCAACATCCTCTTTCTGGGAGAAGAATCTGACTCATTAGTATCAAGAAGCCTTAATTCGACCTTGCAGTAAATTCCTGATACAGCGTCTGAGAAGCATATTAACTGTTGCGTTCAGTCTATGTAGCGTTGAAGTTTGTCCGAAGTCGGGCCATTATTCTGGGCTGCTGTTAGCTCCTGTAAATAACCCATTCACTTTGTTTAAGTGACTTGTTTTTGCTGAAACTAGTGTTCCAGTAAGTTTGCTGAATTCATTCCTGTGGTTACGAATAAACCTCTATTCTTTGTTAACAAGTGTTAACTGGCGACCTGAACTATTCACTATCTGTCCTTTAGCGGTAAGTTTATCTTTAATTGACAGAATTACATGGGTCTTAGGTAAAGAAGGTCAATATAAATCAAAGTAAGTAATAATTAAACTCATCAGCCGAAGGACCCATGTAACTATTTATATATATACTTGCTTGTAAAATCATGAAGTATTATTAAATAATATATATATAACATTTACAATACAAGCAAACAAAATTGCAAAAACACTAATAATGGTCTCAAGGTAAATTCAAAAATGAAATGCGATTACCAGAATCAATATGCATAAGCAAATTAAGACCTGCTTTAAATCTAGATTCACCAGCTTCCTTTTGAAGTGTTAACATCATTAGTAACTTTTCTATTAGACTGCAGATGTTTTATATGTATGCCTTAATAATATATGTGTATATATATGCATATATGTGTGTGTGTATATATATATATATATATATATATATATATATATATATATATATATATATATATATATATATATATATATATATATGTAAAGCAAATCCCACAGGAAAATGACAGGCAGGAGTTCAGTACCAAGCGTTTCCATAAAAAGGTTACAAAGTAAACAAAAAGAACAAGAATACCAGATGGTCAGTTGTCAAAGGGTAATAAACAGAAAGATGATCCAGGATCGAGCTGTCACAAACTGGAACCATAGACTAAACAACAAAAGATACAGAAGTTTAGGCTTACAAAATCCAAAAACATGTATAACCTTGAATACCAGATGGTTAATTGCTAGGGGGTAAAAAACAAAAGGTTAATCCACGGCAAATCCGGGGTCACGTGGTCAAAAACTAAATCCATATATATATTTAACCATAAGAGAAACGGAATCTTACCTATTCACATTGCAGAAACATGTATAAAAATTAATATTAATTTTGCATATATTTATCGACAACTTTTTTAATTATGAAGGCATCAAGTTTAAACAAACCAAGACTTAAATTTAGAACACTTTCATTATTTGACTTAATAAAACAGGATTCAGTGATATTCCTTTTAACTGTGTCATTGCACGGGACTAAAGATCTTGCTTTACTCCAGTCAATAGGATGATCTAAATCTCTTATATGTACGAATAATGCATTTGATATTTGGCCAGTTCTCACAGAATATGGGTGGTGTTTGATTCGTTGTGAAAGTGATTTTCTAGTTTGTCCATAATATATTTTATCACACTTTTTACAAGGAATTTCATAGATGCAGCCAGAAACATGTATAGGCCTAGTCACGTGAACGGTGCAGTGGATATATTAAATAAAGATAAGAATCTGTCTCCTGCTGGCAGTCTGGTTTCAGTCTGAAGTACCTGTGGCTACACACAACCTAAAAGGAAGGAAGACACTGGTTAATTCGCCAGCTTGCTACTCCACACTCCAGGGTCCCCATATTTTTCACCCGCTAGACTATTATAGTTTTCTTCCCCTCAGTTGAACGTTTCCACAGAAGCCTGCAGAGATTGAGTTCCTGGTCCCTCTTAGACTCCAGGCTTTGTCAGTTATCTCACTGACAGAGTTTTCCAGAATTCTGAATCTAAAGGCGAAGAACAGAATTCTCTCTCGTGACTACAGTATTAGTTAAGGGTTAGGAACAGAGGCAGTACTAAACTCGCACTACCTCTTCTGGACGCATCAAGGACTCTGGTTGACATTCCAAGAAAATTGACTCAACATTTACACTGAATGGTAACGTGCACTTCAAGTAACAATGACAAGAAATTTTGCAAAGAATTAATCTAATCTTAAATTACTCAAATAGGCCAGTGAATAAGGAAAAATAAAAAAAAGAGACAAAATAACATGAAGTAAGAAGATTGCGTAAATATTTTGAACACCGAGACAAATATTGTAAATATATATACCGCAAAATGATGGGAATCAATGAAATTAAGAATTCAAGCAACTTTAAATGATTCCATTTAGTTAACGTTAATCACTAGATCTCAGAATTAATTGAACCAGCACAGTTAGAAACTTAGAATTATCACAGGTCATGCAAACACCGTGAAACTGGTAAAAGCTATGCTACTCTACTCAGAAACGACTGAATTAAAAATAAAATGCATAACTAAAGGCAAGGACTATAGAATACCAGGTCAACCCACCAGCTACCCAAAACGGGTTGTATACTGCGCAGGTAAGTCTCGGGTCTGATTATGACGCCAGAAAGTCCTCCGCCACAGCGTTGGGTCTACCATTTGCTCTTAAACAAGCCTGGTTTCCTGTGATTGATTGATTAATTTATAGATTTTAGGCATACATGCCAAGGACTGGGGCAACTAAGGCCATTCAGCGCTGAAACGGAAATTGACAGTGAAAAGGTTTTAAAGGTGTAACAGGAGGAAAACCTCGCAGTTGCACTATGAATCAATTGTTAGGAGAGGGTGCTCAGTAAGATGGAAGAAAGAGAATATGAACGGAGGTACAGCAAAAGGAATGAAAGAGGTTGCAGTTAGGGGCCGAAGGGACGCTGCAGAGAACCTAAAGTAAGCCTACATTACACCGCATGAGGTGCACTGATTTTGTCGGCGCTTAAAACTTGAAATATATTTTATATTTCCCTACAAGGATTCGGTAACAAAACCGGGGGTTTCCTGTGGTCTGTTGTTAAATTGCCGTTTACAAAGTACTAAGTTTTAATGATATCGTTATTTGACTTATATATGCTCGTTAATGAGCTATGTATGGGTGTTTTTCCTAATAAGGGTAAAAAAAAGAAAGAAATGAGTCCAAAAGCTAAGGTATTGTAGAGAAAAGTTTAGACTTTGTCTTCCCCTTTTTCCCAGCTGAATTTTTCATCTTGTTAGTCGATGAGTGCAGCCTTCTTTAGACCTTTACTAAAGGAATTCTGAAATGGCGTAATAACGTCTCTCTCTCTCTCTCTCTCTCTCTCTCTCTCTCTCTCTCTCTCTCTCTCTCTCTCTCTCTCTCTCTGTGTGTGTGTGTGTGTGTGTGTGTGTGTGAAGTCAACACATAAAAATGGAACTATGAATGAGAAACTTACCTGTAAGGTAATGTAAAATAAAGTCTGTTGAAAGTTTACACAGAAAAAATCAAATTCTCCCGCTCTTTGAAATCCATATATATAAGTATGATCATGAAAGTGAAATATACTCGTAATGTAAAAATTTAATATGAAAAGTTTAATCGAAATAGAAAAAAAAAACTATGAAAATCTCTCTCTCTCTCTCTCTCTCTCTCTCTCTCTCTCTCTCTCTCTCTCTCTCTCTCTCTCTCTCATTTAGAATACGCGTTGTCTGTGGTATGTGATAGATTTTAGAATTATTGGCGGCTATTTCTTTCTGGCAACTGCTTGTATGTGGAGCATTGTTGCCAGATCATTTTTTCAAAAACTGAAAATTTCTGCAAAAAATCTGTAGATGTGAATAAAATCTTGAAATAAATCTGCAGGATCACGTGTTTATTCATAGACACTTTTTCTTGCGTTTGCACATAATTAGAATGAAAATCCGACAAATAAGAGAACATCGCTTCCCACAAGACAACTAAATCATAAGTCCTACATTTCTTGGCTGTCATAGGCTACTACGTCCAGACTTCTTGCGCTTTATAGTAAATCGTTTGTTAAAGTGATCTCAAAACATGATGTATTTCTTATCATTTTTTATGGAACAAACCTGTGTTTCAGTGGGTAACATGTTCTTTACTTATTTTTTTTTACGATTGATAGTAAGACCAATAATTTCATCTATAAATTTTTAGTTGGTAAACGCAGCTAAGTTTGAAAAACTTGGAAACAAATATATTGCGCATTTGCCTAATTGATGCTACTTTACTCTAGAATAGTTATGGTGTCATGTCAGGGTTAACATCTAGTCTTTCAAGGAAATTAATAAGCAGACTTGACTTTACTTCATAGCCAAAAGAGGACACCACATGAATTAAGAAAGGTAATTCCTCTTCCAGTGACATCTGAGTCAAATGGAAATCTATTGTGAGTCTGAGAGGAAGCTTTCATAAAAAAAATCCAAACTGTTTAGCTAAAAGACTGTAATTCTTGTGTATCACATAGCGCTTCATTTCTGAGCTCAGTCCTTACTTTGATAACAAGATACATTTCCTCCAAAGGTTTGAAGCCTCAAGGTTCCCCATGTTTCTTTAGTGGTGTCTAATCAACACAAGTCTTTCTGAGATGGCATTCCAAAATTGTTCTACGAGCTGAAGTAGTAGAAATCTGTAAAATGCTTGTCTAATGTGACTCAGATACCATTTATTTGTTTAAGTTATTGAAAACTGGCAAAATAAAACCTATAAATAATAGATATAATTTGGTTTTATCGTTGCATCAATGCATAGTCATTACAAAGTAGAATCCAGACTTGTAAGTTTGTCACCCTGAACAGCATTCGTAACACAGTACAGAGCCAATGTATTGTACTGTTCATTCTAGCCACAACCATAAACAGAACCGAAGCATAAATACTTTAGGGTAACACAATTTTCAACTGTTCAATGAATATGTTATAAAATTTCGCAGCTATGTTTTAGGAATTAGTGACGCGAATGGTAAAAATCTATAGATTTCGCCTATTTTAGAGTAAAAATCTGAAACGATAAAAAATCTGTAATTTCAGATTAATCTGTAGATCTGGCAACACATTTTTCGTGGGGTGGGAGCTGGCAACACTTGACATGAGAGGATACTCCCTACATATTGGCGCAATACAAGTATGTCTGTACCGTCTGTCGGAAATTTGGATTCTTAGTTTGTGGCCTCGCTCATGGAATATTGTATCGGCTTCTCTAATTATTTGTGAAGCTGGTTGTGTGGCCGTTCTTCCATCGTAGTAAGGTAAGAGTTCACAAGCTATCTAGGCCTAAAACGCCGAGCCTCTATTTGCAAAAACGTCTCCCGTATGCCGGCGGCGTTCGGTGAGTTAGCGCCGAAGCGGAAAAAGTTTTTCTCAAAAAATCACAGCACGCTTAGTTTTTAAGATTAAGAGTTCATTTTTGGCTCCTTTTTTTGTCATTGCCTGAAGTTTAGTATGCAACCATCAGAAATGAAAAAAATATCATATATAAATATTGGAATATATGACAGCGAAAAAAAACAATTGTATACAAATCGCGCTGTAAGCACAACGGTTAAAGCTAATGAGTTAATTTTTTTTAGCTGTATTGTACACTAAATTGCGATGATTTTGGTATATAACAAATTGTAAAACGATCAAAGCAACACAGAGAAAATATCACAAAATGATGCATGAATTCGTAACGCGCGGACGTAAAAAAATGTTTTTTCAAAAAATTCACCATAAATCGAAATATTGTGCTAGAGACTTCCCGTTTGTTGAAAAATGAAGCTAATTGATTGAATATTACTAGACTGTAAGTGCTTTAGCTTACAATTGCAGTTTTCGACCATTTCGGTCGAGTTAAAGTTGACCGAAAGTCGAATTTTTTGTTTATCGTGATTTATATGAAAATATTTCAAAACTGATAAAAGCTACAACCATGAGTTATTTTCTGTTGTATTGTACATGAAATTGCGCACATTTTCATATATAAAACTTTATGTAACGACTAATATAAAACGGTGCAAATATTACGACAACGTGACGAAAGAATTTCTGAGATGTTCGGCCGAGTTACCGCGCAGACCTAAGGAAAATGTTTTTTTCAAAAATTCACCATAAATCGAAATATTGTGCTAGAGACTTCCAATTTATTGCAAAATTGAATATTACTAGAATGTAAGAGTTTTAGCTTACAATTGCGCTTTTTGACCATTTCGGTCGAGTTAAAGTTGACCGAAGTTTGAAATTTTGGCAGTTATCGTGATTTATGTGAAAATATTTCAAACTGATAAAAGCTACAACCATGAGCTATCTTCTGTTGTATTCTACATGAAATTGCGCACATTTTCATATATAAAAGTTTATGTAACGACTAATGTAAAACGATGCAAACATTACGACAACATGACGAAAGAATTTCTGAGATGTTCGGCCGAGTTACCGCGCGCAGACGTAAGGAAAAAGTTTTTTTTTCAGAAATTCGCCATAAATCGAAATATTGTGCTAGAGACTTCCAGTTTGTTGCAAAATGAAGGTACGTGAGTGAATATTACTAGAATGTAAGTTTTAGCTTATAATTGCGTTTTTTTACCATTTCGGTCGAGTTAAAGTTGACCGAAGGTTGAAATTTTGGCAGTTATCGTGATTTATATGAAAATATTTCAAAACTGATAAAAGCTACAACCATGAGTTATTTTCTGTTGTATTCTACATGAAATTGCGCACATTTCCATATATAAAACTTTATGTAACGACTAATATAAAAAGTGCAAACATTACGACAACGTGACGAAAGAATTTCTGGCGCGGACGTAAGGAAAAGTTTTTCAAAAATTCACCATAAATCGAAATATTGTGCTAGAGACTTCCAATTGGTTGCAAAATGAATGTAAATGATTGAATATTACTCGAATGTAAGAGTTTTAGCTTACAATTGTGTTTTTTGACCATTTCGGTCGAGTCAAAGTTGACCGAAGGTTGAAATTTTGGCAGTTATCGTGATTTATATGAAAATATTTCAAAACTGATAAAAGCTACAACCATGAGTTATTTTCTGTTGTATTGTACATGAAATTGCGCACATTTTCATATATAAAACTTTATGTAACGGCTAATATAGAACAGTGCAAAAATTACGACAAAATGACGAAAGAATTTCTGAAATTTTCGGCCGAGTTACCGTGCGGGCGTAAGAAAAAAGTTTTTTTCAAAAATTCACCATAAATCGAAATATTGTGCTAGAGACTTCCAATTTGTTGCAAAATGAAGGTACATGATTGAATATTACTAGAATGTAAGAGTTTTAGCTTACAATTGCGTTTTTCGACCATTTCGGTCAAGTCAAAGTTGACCGAAGGTTGAAATTTTTTGTAGTCAACGTACAGTACGTCCAGTAGGCGTTTAAGGTCTAGGCATTATTATGGCGTCCAAGGTGACGAGTGAAATAGGCTAAGGCAGTGGTTCTCAACCTTTTTATTACCACGCCCCCTCTTAGAGCTGGTCCTTCCCTCCACGCCCCCCTTGCATCTATGAGTAAAATTCCCTCCCAGATTTAAGGGAAAATAAAAAAAAAGAGAAAGAGAAGGAGTTTCAAGGGACAGGGAGGGAGGTAAATAATTACAAAATAATGGTAAGTCTAGCGAGTCTAACTAGAGTGGTAGACTATAGGAAACTAACGTTATAAGGCAATACGGATGCATATTTTTAATAAACTTCTGAATATTAGTTCCTCACTCTTGTTAAGAAAATAACGAATTTAATTCTAGAATTTTTAAATTTTCCCTAGGCCTCGCGCCTCCCCTGGAAACTGCTGACGCCCCCCTAGGGGGGCGCGCCCCCCAGGTTGAGAACCACTGGGCTAAGGCCTGTTGAAGCCGTTTACCGGTGAGAGAGATGGGTAATGCTGCTATTGAACCAAAACGATGTGTGGCATACTGATAGTGCCGCGCCTTCATAGCTTTTGCTAAAATATCACAAAAGTGGTGGACCTGTAGACGTATATGCTAATGAGCAGAAAAGGTTAGGTGCATTAGCTGGCTTCTCACGTACTAGCTTGGAAAAGTTGGTTGTTTTATCGTTTGTTAATGGCTTTCCTGTTAAAATATCTTGTGAATTACAGCAGATTGCTGGTGTTCTTGACATGATTATTGGTGATATCAAAGGCAAGAGTGCTAACAGCAAGCAAGCGTGTGGCTGTAGCTGCAGTAGTGAGACCATTTGGCCAGGCCACTGTCAAACATATAAGTGAATAGAACAATAGTCGTTCATTTAAAGGATTCTGCTTCAGTTGTGGAGGGCCAAATACGGCGTAAAGAATTTGTGTTATAGACGTGGTAAGCCCAGACATTCAGCATCCTGGTGCTACCGGAAACGAGCTTCGGGTGATTGGCGCGCCCCAACTAGAGGAAGAGGACTAGGGCGCTGTGCATTCACTGCCAATTATTGATGTTGAGGTGAACAGTAGTATTGCTACGGCATTTGTTGATACAGGGTGTTTAGTAACTGTTGTAAGTTCAAATACTGTTGGACACTGTCCACGGATAAGTTACTTGATGGCGCAAAAGTGAGATGCTGTAGTGACTAAACAAATCTTACCCAGTATTGAGGTGATGGTGTAGTTGCAGGTGGGACAGTAGAATTTTGGGTCAGAAGCAGTGCTGCAGTTCCTGAGCAATCAGCAACACAGAAAGTTCACAGTTAGAGGAGACTGTTGAAGTAATTCAATATGAAGACTTTACTGCTACTTTTGATGGACAACATTGGACAGTGGAATGGAAATCGAAGTCTAGTCCACCAGTTCTCACTAATGAAATAGATTGCTAGAAGAAGAGTTTTCAGGGTAACAAACAAAAATTTTGAAGAAGAGGTTGAGCAGTAGGTCAGAGAAGGTATTGTAGTACCCTGGAAAGATTTGAAAATGGGTGTCATACCCTTGCTACCAATTGAACAGCTTAACCAAGAATAAAATCAAACCCCTATTGGATTTGAGAGAGCTGAATGCTCATGTGAGTTGTCTTACAGGGTGAAATAACTGATGTTTGCAATGCTTTGAGAATGGAGGCTGGAATCATTGTTGATCTAAAATCTGAGTAGCTGGAGAGCTTTGTAAGTATCAGTTGGTGAATTATAAAGGTAAAACATATTGTCTGACAAGACTAGGTTTTGGATTGAACTGAGCACCAAGCATAGTGGCAAGAATTTTGAAAACTATTTTAGACAAGCTCAACGTATCTTTGATGGTACTAAGTCGTACATTGATGATGATATACTCAATGAGAGCAAAGTAACCTCAGGTGAACTTATAAAGCATTTAAACGACTATGGGTCAGTGACCAAAGCTTCCAAGCCCTGGGATTTGGTGCTTTGTTGGGATTGAAATTGAAGTAGAATGAGCAGGGAGAATTGTTATTTTTTACCTAGTAGCTGGTTGGTTGCGGGTGGTATGTAGCTACATTAAGAGGACAGCGGGAGGGTCAGAATGGGAGGTTTTGTTGGTGCTGAGACAGTTGACATGTTGTGGGAGGTGTTGAGGGTGAGATGGAATGATCTTGTTAAGGGAAAGTGGTATGTTGCTCAGGTTGTCAAGGGGAGAGCTTGGTGTGATGCAATCAATATTGCATTGGGAGTCACATGGAGATTGATGGAAATATAGTGGAAGATGCGATTTGGTTAAGGAAACAATCAGACTATAAACATATTAATGTAGCAGAATTAGAGGCTGCCATGGAAGGAGTAAATATGGCAATAAGGTGGGGTTATATGATTATGGGCAATGCTTCTTGAATGGTTACTTCCCTTTTTTGTTTGTACAGATAACTATATTGTGGAGTTAGTTCCCATATTAAGAAACTTCCTTTTGTAACCTGGAAATAGGATCACACCTGTTTAAAGCAGATTATCATTGTAAGCAACTAATATTGACATAGAATGTATTATGTGACTACATTTATTATCTATTGAGTAACAATATCGAGTTGATTATTTCATATCTTTAATGCATACTTAAATTCACAGATATTTGATTACTCTCATTTGTATGCCTTCAGACTGCATTCATTGGTATTTTCTATAAAGAGCCAAGCAAATAGACCAAGTTCTTATAGGGGACTGTCTGAAATTGAGATAATTACAGTTTCATCAGCAGTGAGCAGCTGGATAAGTATGGTTCTCACTGAAGAAAAGATCACAGACTATAGGTGCTATAAATATGTACATGAAGTAATGTTTGGACACTTAAGCTCTTCCTTGGGCGAGTCGGTAGAGTTGTGGCCTTGTACTCGTTAGGCCCGAGTTCAACTCTCCGGCCGGCTAATGAAGAGTTAGAGGAATTTATTTCTGGTGATAGAAATTCAATTCTCGCTATAATGTGGTTTGGATTCCACAATAAGCTGTAGGTCCCGTTGCTAAGTAACCAATTGGTATTTAGCCACGTCGAATAAGTCTAATCCTTCGGGCCAGCCCTAGGAGAGCTGTTGATCAGCTCAGTGGTCTGGTAAAACTAAGGTATACTTTACTTTTTTTTTACTTAAAAAAGTCTTATTGTGGAATTCAATTTGACTGTTTTAGTCAAGTTGGTTTCTACAGCTAAAAACAAGCAGATGTTCCTACAAGAGTGCACAAAGAATGGTTGGCTAACACTAAGGGTAATTTTGAAGAAAATTTTGAGATAGGTGCTGCAGCAGATTTTGATTTGAGAATGTTGCATGACATACAACATATGGGAGCTGATCGCACGTTGTTTTTGGGAAGGAAAGTCTCTCCTAATGTACTAACTAGAGCTGCAGTGAAAAAGATTGTGCATTCGTGCGAGAAGTGTCAATCTATTGACCCTGCACCCTGCATTCATGGGGGCAGAAAGCTTGGTGTTCCCGGAGGTTGGCGATTGATGTTACCCATTATCATCAAATTCCTTATTTGTCAATCATAGATTGTGGCCCTGGGAGATATGCCATTTGGAGAGAGTGGAGTTCATCACAAACATACTTGATGAAGTGTTTTTGGAGAGGGGTCCTGTGCAAGAAGTGTTAATGGGTAATGCGGTAGCTTTTCATTCTGAAGTTGTTGGATGTGTACTAAGTAAGTGGATGGTCAAGCCGCTATTTAGAGCAGTGTACAGAGACCAAGTGATAATGGAATTATAGAAAGACACCATCACACTATTAAGAGGATGGCTGAAATAGGCAATATTTCTCCCAAGGAAGCAGCATATTGGTACAATGTGACTCCAAAAAATGGTATAGATCCCACCTCTGTTCTGCAGTTGGCTGTGTTTTGTTAGTTGTAGGTATTGGGGGGGTGTGGTTTTCTGAATACAGACTTGGGAAAAACACAGGAGGAACCAACAACAGTAAAGATAGGAGGTGTGGGTAAAAACTCCAGATGCAAAATGCACATCAGAGTGGAAGAAGGAAAGGTAAGGGGCATAAATTAAAAAAATATAGTGGTTAATAGTACCCCTCGTCACTGGATATTCGCCCTGTAGTTGTGAGGATGGAGAGGAGGTGGAGGATGCCCAATGTCCAACAGAAGGTGAGGAACCTCTTGTGCCAGGAGAACACAGGTCATCAGAAGAGCGGAGATACCTACAGAGGGTTAGGCATCCTCCTAAATGGATGGATGATTATGAGACCGATTAAGTTGGTTGATGAAATTTGTGGGTTTTTTTGTTAGTAATTGGTTCATTCTGTTTAATTTCTTACTTGGTTTCTTTGATTTGTATTTGTTTGTTTTGATCTTAAAATGGGGACATGGTAGATTTTAGAATTAGTGGCAGCTATTTCTTTCTGGCAACCTTGCTGGGTATGTGGAGTTGCAACCCTAGATGGGGAGGTTAGCAGGTGAGTTGGTCTGTCGGAACTTTGGATTTGTGGGGTTAGGTACGTTGTGAGCGCGCACACAGGTTATTGTGTTGGCTTCTCCAATGAATTGTGAAGTTAGTTGTGTGGCCGTTCTTCCCTCGTAATAAGCTAAGAGTTTACAGTATACTTTGAAACATGACAGGTATAAGGCCACACCACAGGTAGGACACCAGGTTGAGATGATCTTCCGCCTCCTTTTCCTTTTTTTTTTTTTTTTTTTTTTTTTTTTTTTTTTTCCAGGAATGTAATCCAAAAAGTATTTTTGGCACCATTGTCTGGGTGCCAGATGAGACGTTTCCCTGGCTCTACTCTTCTTCCCTTGGCAGTGTTTTGAAATTCTCCATGTTTGGTCAACAGTTCCTTACACACCTTCAAGGAGAAGTCTCAGAGAAATAGACTATAGACTTATTTGTTTCAATCATATGTGAAGTATAAGCATTCAACATCGTACACATGTATGAATGCCCTGACAGCAAAGCGAGTTCTTTTCAGTCTTAACAATTTATGTCGAGGTGATGGTCATTTTTCCGATAAACAGCATCGCCTTTCTTTATAAGCCTAGAGAAAACAGGCATCCCTTTCCTATTATCTTGCACAGTCCCAACCAAGCCAGTGTTATTTTCATGTAGATGCACACTTAGCCCCAGGCTGGTGTAGTGATTATTGGTAATAAAGATATGGCCTTCGTTCAGATAAGGTTCAATTCAATCACTGTCCTCACAACTGCCCCGAGTGACCCAGGGGATCATTTGCTGGAATATTACGTCTGCCCCAGTATAGAAGACACTGTCCAGAATGTCTCGTGTTTCACATGCACATATTTTTATTCCAAAACGATGTCTTTTTGTTCTACAATGTTTGAATAAAAAACGATCTTTAAAATTAAACTTTTATATGAGTAACTTACCAAGTAATTACATAGCTAACAATTTCTAATAGCCTGCAGCTATAATTTGAAAATTCGCTGTAGCAATTCTTTTGTTTATTTTGGTGTAAGTAGCTAGCCCTGCCCACTTTCGGGGAAGAAGAGGAACAACATAGAAGAAGGTTCAGTTTATTCCTGCCAGCTTTCGATGAAGGTTGTGAGCAGCAGCTATAGCAAATTGGATTTTTGTAGGCTTTACTGGTTATTTTCCCAGAAAGATTGGTGAAGTATTTTGGATTCTTTGATTGCCTTTTGGCATTTATTTAGTCAGGTTGACTTAATTTGGACAGTTTACTGAATTTTGACTCTTGTTTGGACTTAGTTGTCACTTACTTTGATGATGTCTGACGCAAGTACATCAACCCCTCGTTATTGCAGCAAAAGCTGCAATATATGAGATTGACTTCTGCCAAATACGATTTACATTCTGTGTGCTAGTTCCAGGGCCAAATGTGCTCTATAGAGCCTGCCTGTGCTGAATATGTTGACTGGGACCCTAGACAGTGGAAGATTTTAACTTCTCACCTTTCCAAATTGGAAAAAGACCAAATTAGGAAAGCTAATGTTAGTAGTGACAAGTCTTTAGCTAATTAGCATTCTTTGAAATCTTCGTTTGATGTTTCTTTAATTTCTGTTATGTCTTCTAATCCCAGTCCTTCAGCTTTACAACCCGTTCCTGTTCCCAGCTCTCATACTTCCGACCCCAGTGCCGTTGCCACTCTTGAAGCGAAGTTTGATCGGAAGTTTGAATTATTAATGCATTCCATGTCTCAGTTGGGTTATTCAGTTCGTCAAGTTATGAACTGTGAACGTAGTGCTCACAGTGAAGTGTTAGTAGAGGAGCTGGATGTCCATCCCACCGACTCTCCTAGACGAAGGTCCCAGACATACTGCCCCGCACGTAGGAGAAGTCATACCAGAGGCCCAAGGGAGGTTGGTGGGGTCTGCCCATGGGCAGTCGACCCCTCAGTCGCACCTGTTGCAGGTTCCCAGGTGTCAACAAAACGCTGTTGGAAAGGTGTCTCGGATGTGCACCGTCTTTCCTCCAGTTCTGAAGCATCGAGTCCCGAGTGCAGGCAACAGTGGCGCTTCAAGGATGAATCTAGATTGCTCAAGAGGTCTGCAGTGGATGTGTCTAGCACCCCTCGGGTGCCTTGTAAGAAAATGAAAGAGGCTGTTCCCTCTTGTAGTGTTTGGGACAGTCCAGAGCATTTTTCGCCAGAAGGTTCGCCCTCCAAACATCGTGTGTTGGATTCTGATTGATCCAAATGTAAAGGTGTTTCTTTGGAGCGCCCATTAGCGCCTGAGCTGTCCTCTGTTCTGAGCTCACTTCATTGTTAGAGCGTCCTCCAGCTCCCGCTGTTGCATCAAGACGCTCCTCTTCTCGCGATGTAGCGGTTTCGGCAGTAGCGGCTGACCACCAGTTGATGCCGGAGCACCATGGGCACTGGAGTGCCCATCAGTGCCAGATCTTCCTTTGGCACCAGAGCTTCCATCAACGCCAGATCTTCCAGTAGCACCCAGGCGTGTAACAGCTTCCGAGTGCCCATTGGCTCCCGAGCGCTTCGGATCTTCTGGGCATACTTTCCTGTATAGACGGGAATTAAGAGACACTTCTCGGGAATTAATTTCAACATACGCTATGGGTATTTTGAAGAAGAGAGAGCTTTGGTGCTGTTATACATCTAAAGGGGTCACGGCTGTACAGAAATTGGCTATCCTGTTCTCTCCTCTAGTGCTTGACTTCCTTTTCCCTCAGGCAGTAGTTTATGGTATCGCTTCTAACTTGCAAAAGAAGTCAACGCAAGATCTCCTGACCCAGTCTTCTAAACGTGCTTGAGAGAATTTTTCCTTCAGTACCAAGTCTTCCTCTCCTATGCAGCACCAGCCCTTTTGAGGCATCAAACAAAGATTTCTCCTCCAAGGTCATCAAAAAGTTTTCATCCAAACCTTCTTCCAAAAAGTGAGGAAAGTTTTCCCCATGTAGCATTGGGGACCAGGCTCCTTTTTTGGGAAGAATGGAACAAGAGAGGAGCAGAACAGTGGGTAAAAGAGGTACTCAAGAATGGATACGGAACAAGAGAGGAGCAGAACAGTGGGTAAAAGAGGTACTCAAGAACGGATACTCTATTCCCTTTGTAGATTATCCACCCATAGTCAAGAAGCCCATCGCATTAACTGCATATTCAAAAGGCTCAAGAAGGTTTTCAGCCCTCTCAGAGAAGGTTTCTGCTCTTCTTCAAAAAAGAGCAATAGAGAAAGTCACAGATGTAGAATCGGAGGGTTTTTACAACTGCCTTTTTATGGTTCCACAAAGTCTTCAGGAGAATGGAGACCAGTGCTGGATGTCAGCGTACTGAGTGTTTTCGTACGGAAGTCAAAATTCAGAATGGAGACAAACTGCTCTATTCTTGCAGCCATTCATCAAGGGGACTGGATGGTCTCCATAGACATGCAAGATGCGTACTTCCATGTCCCCATACATCCATCGTCTTTTGGAACAAGATTTTTCAATTCCAAGTACTATACTTCGGACTTTTGACAGCCCCTCACGTTTTTACCTGCATTCTCGCTCCAATAGTGGGTTGGCTTCATCTAGTGGGCATCAACATTGCGCTCTACCTGGACGACTAGCTCATTCGTTCTCCCACAATGGAAGATTGCACAGGGGACATTCTAAAGACTCTTGCCCTAGCAAAGGAGTTGGGATTTTTGATCAGCCTTCAAAAGTCTTAGCCAATTCCATCAACAACTAGTGTATTTGGCAGTGAGTCTGAATTTTTGTCTCATTTGGGCTTTTCCTGCACCCAAGAGGATAGAATCCTATCTAAAGACAATAGACTTTAAGTTTCTTGCTCTTCAAATATGTTCGGCCAACAAGTGGATGAGCCTCCTAGGAACATTGAGCAGTTTGTCTCCTTGGGGAGACTTCACATGAGGGTACTCCAGTTTTGCCTCAGACAATTGGGACCGAAAGAAATATCCAGACTCATTTGTGTTCCCAGTCACCCAAGAACCTAAGACTTCTGCTTTGGTGGAGATCTGAAAACAGGCTACTAGAAGGGAAGTCTCTCTTTCCTCTGAACCCCAACCTAAGCCTCTGTGCAGACGCGTCCGACTTAGGTTGGGGTGCGATCTGGGGGGGACAAGGAAGTCTTTGGAAGGTGGACATCAGAACAGGAAATTTGGCATATAAACTTGAAAGAACTGACTGCGATCAGTCTAGGATTGCAAGCCTTTCCTTTGGAAGTTTGAGACAAGAAGACCATTGCAGTGCACTCAGACAATATGACTGCCCTGGCCTACATAAGCAAGCAAGGAGGAACTCACTCCTCCTCCCTCTGTGATGCGGCTCTGGACCTTCTCTGGGCTCATCAAAATCAGACAAGGATGGTAACGAGATTTGCGCAAGGCAAGATGAATATACAGTACTAGCGGACTAGCTGAGCAGCAACCAGGTGATTCCCAAGGAATGGACGTTGGACCCATTGGTATGCTTAAGGTGCCGGGAAGGCCGACAGTAGACCTGTTTGCAATCTCTAGAAATCATTGCCTTCCACTTTACAGTGAACCCCCCGTGTTTGCGGGGGATGCGTCCCACACACACACATACACACACACACACACCCCCGAATAGGTCAAATCCGTGAATGCTTAAAACACCTCTAAAATCACTTAGAACTGCCCATTTTGATAGCTCAGACCAAGAAAAACCCTGTATAAATGCTTTTACCTGAGTATTTTAATAGTTTTATCACAAAAAGTGCATTTATTCATGAAAATTATATGAAAATACAGTAATTAGTGAATATTTCTTTGAGAAAAATACTGCGAATGGGCAAATTTTCTGCGAATGATGGCTAGATATGTTCCACAGAGAAACCCGCGAATGTGTGAGTCCGCGAACCATGAGAACGTGAATATGGGGGGTTTACTATATTGTTCTCCAGTTCCAGATTCCGCATATGCCATGCTGTTGGACTGGTGCAATAAGAGCTTTACCATCCTGAAGAGTATTCAGGCAAAGAGGCCTAGATATTTCCTCAGATCGGGATTTATCCGAACTTATTAAATCGCTCGATACGACAAAGCGCAAAGATTTACAGCAAGTTTTGTGGAACCTGGATATTGTACTTAAATGGCTTTCAGGTCCACCCTTGAACCTATTGATTCTGCTTTGCTGAGGAACTTAACTAAGAAGACCTTATTCCTAGTAGCCTTGGCTACAGCCAAGAGAGTGAGATCCAAGCTCAGGATAGGAGAATCAGTTTCTCTAATGGATATGTGATTTGCTCCTTTACTCTTGGCTTTCTCGCTAAGAACGAAAATCCAGCCAAACCTTGGTTTCATTCTTTTAGCATTAAGAACCTATCTCAGGTGGTAGGTTCATTAGATGAGGAAAGATTCCTTTGTCTGGTAAGGGCTCTCAAGTGCTATCTCCATAAGACTGACAAAATAAGAGGTACGTCCGATCACCTGTGGTGTTCAGTGAAGAACCCTTCACATCCTCTCTCGAAGAATGTCCTCTCTGTCTTTGGAAGAGATCTCATTCGCGACTCACATTCACAAGTGGGAGAAGAGCTTCTTCCCTTTGTAAGGGTAAGAGCACATGGGATTAGAGCCGTGGCTACATCCTTGTCGTTCAGACATAATCTTTCTCTTGCCTCCATTCTCCAATCCACTTATTGGAGATGTAAGTCAGTTTTTTTGGCACATTATCTACGCAATGTTGAAACAGTTTTTAATGATTGCAGTACCTTGGGTTTTTTTTTTTTTGGTGGCTGGCACAGTGTTGGGGAAGGAAGTATAGGAAGCGTTCCTTCCATCCTTACTCTTTACCTTGGTACTTGGTGTTGAGTTTAGGGTAGACTGGGGCTACTCTGTACTGGGGCACCCTCCAGGTCTTTTAATGGTTGGGTGATGGTGATTTTAATCGTTTGATGTAAGTATCAGCATTTTTATCTAGTGTTGTGTGTTGGTACTGTGCCCAGGGCAGGGGCAAACTTTCTATACTTTGCTAGTGTTCGGAGCTGTCCTTCGCTGCGAGGTCCCCACCTATGTAGCAGGTGACACTTGGCTATACTGCCACACTTCTATGGGGTAAGATGAGTGCCACCAGAGGCAGTATCTTCCTGCAGCAGCTTTTACCAGGTAGGGAACAACAAACATTGTATTGATGCTAAATACCCCTTTCTCTTCTGAAATTATTACTTTTAATTAATACTTGAGGTAGAAAAAGTCCACGAATCCCATTCCCTATCTGTGTGGGAATCAGCTATGTAATCACTTGGCAAGTTACTTATATGAAAATGACATTTTTATAATAAAATAAAGTTTTATACAGTGAACCCCCCGTATTCGCTGGGGATGTGTCCCACACCCCCCCGTGAATAGCTAAAATCCGCGAGTACTTAAAACCCCTCTAAAAACATTTAGAACTGCCCATTTTGATAGTCTAACACAAGAAAAACCCTGTAAAAATGCTCATACCTGAGTATTTTAATAGTTTTATCACAAAAAGTGCATTTATTCATGAAAATTATATGAAAATACAGTAATTAAAGAATATTTCTCAGTGAAAAATACCGCGAATGGGCGAATTTTCTGCAAATAATGGGTAGATATGTTCCATAGAGAAACCCGTGAATGCGTGAGTCCGCGAATCGTGAGAATGCGAATACGGGGGGTTTACTGTATATACATACCAAGTAATTACAGAGTAGGTGCCCTCCCTCCTCCCCTCTCATGGACATTACGACATAAACAAATTGAACCGTCTTGCTATGTTGTTCCTCTTCTTTCCTGAAAGTGGAGGGGCCTAGCTACTTGCACCAAAATAAACAAAAGAACCGCTACCGCGAATTTTCATATTTTAGCTGCCGGTTATTAGAAATTGTTAGCTATGTAATTACTTGGTAAGTATATATAAAACTATTTTATTATAAAAATGTAATTTTCATCAATGACAAGTTTTTGGCAGGGATATTTCTTGAACCGTTCCCATATTTTCAAAATGTTCCTAATTTTCCACAAACTATCGTTATACTGCATGTCCCCCAGAGTATTGTCTGTAAAATGGAAATACCAATATAAGTATTGGTATCTATCTCATGGCATGAAATTAGAAAATGGTGTGTAAATATATGTATCTGTTGACCAATAAACTCTCAACGATTTTTTGAAACATGGGGCATTAGTAAGGTGAGAGCAAGAAAAACGAGCATCTCTCACAAACAAACATCAACCCATGTCTTCATCTTCCCAGCTGTGGGAGGTCTGCCAGCATTGCGGAGCAAATGGTACTGGTTGGTTTCATCGACCATAACTTGCACTACTTCATTGTCTAGAGTAAGCAAAAATAGCCAGATTCTTTGCTATTTGGATTTGGTTCACAATCACCATTCACTCCTGACCCAGTAAATCTTAATTATTCAGGACATAATCATGACCATCATTCCAACCATCATCCGTTGCTGAACGACACTTATGAAGACCACCAGATGAGGAGCAGGAGGAGGACGACCCAACCTTCTCCCATTGTCGGCAGCGGACAGACCCTCTACCCCAAAGGATTCTTGCTTCTTCACCAATAATTTCTCCATGTTCAACACTGTCATTATCGGAATCACTTTCTTGAAATACGTAGGGTCATTTAGTTCTTCATCCCCATCATCATCCAACCAGGCTTATGAAGAGTGTCATTTTCATAGTCACTTTCAGTATCATAACTTTCACTGTCATCAGATTCTTTAATAAATGTAGGGACTTATTTTTAGGTATTTTACAGGACTCCTGGAGCGACGACTGGGTTGGTCAGAGAAGGGAGCAGCAGAGGCCTTCTCCCCATTGATGGCGAGCTGCCAATTTGTCAGAAATACAGACAAGAACAATCATGCTTCCATTCAAATTTTTGGCGGGTAAATTAATAAGTCATATTTTTGCTTCTTCACACAAAAGACAATAAGC
>NC_089749.1:42430738-42515738 GCF_040412425.1 Macrobrachium rosenbergii | reverse complement strand
GCATTTGTCGCATGCAGCCGTATTATGAATGATTTTTATCACATCACCATGATTCTTATACAAGCATTAGATTACAAACGTCATTGGTTATCCAATTCACTCTACCGCAGAAATAATATATTTTCATATATGTTATTTGAAGGGGCATTTTTTAGTTGATAATAAGTTTGTCGCCTCGTGGGCTTGAACCACGGAAGACAAGAACTCAGGGCTACAGTGATGCGCATGTAACCACATGGCCAATAAGTATATGAATATGCTTGTATATGAATGACAGTGATGTGATCAAATTCATTCATAATATGGCTGTGTGCGACAAACGCACTACATGGTTAACATGGCAGAGGTGGGTTGATATCGATTCTAATTACAATTACCTGAGTTTGATAGTGATTTGTAGGTGGGAGTCTGTATCAACTTATTTCCGAGGTATAGTGAATTGGATATTAAATGACATTTGTAGCCTAATGCTTGTATATGAATCACGGTGATGTGATCAAATTAATTCATAATATGGCTGCGTGCGACAAACACACTACATGGTTAACATGGCAGAGGTGGGTTGATATCGATTCTAATTGCAAATACCCGAGTTCGACAGGGATTTATAGGTGGGAGTTGGTATCAACTTATACCTCGCTTGTTGGCCGTGTGGTTAAATGTGTGACACTGTATTCCTGAGTTCTTGTCTTCCATTGTTGGAGCCCATGAGACGGCAAACTTATTATCAACTAAAAAATTCCCCTTCGGATAACATTTATGAAAATATATTATTTCTGAGGCATAGCGAATTGGATATTAAAGGACGTTTTTAGCTTAATGCTTGTATATGAATCACGGTGATGTGGTAAAATTCATTGATATATCTATTATATGCTGTTAGTTTTAGTTCTGTTGGATTCCTCATACCCAAAAACCTAGGTTTTAACAACAAAACCATCTTCCTAAGTGAATTGGTTGCGAAGCACACATGGCCGGTGGCCACTACGGCCACCATTTTGAATTTCTCGGAATGCTCAAGGGTGGGAAGAACACATCCAGGAAAAATTGATCACTTGCACCCCAAGTAATAAGAATCAAGTAAAAAAAAAACTTTAACAAACACTAAGGGGTTATGTTAAAAATGGCTGTTTTCCTGTTGGACTATCACAGGATAAATTGTATAAGTTCAGGCCCTTGGGCAACAAACTCATGAGCCTCTCTCAGACTGTCTACAAACTAGGTTATAGATGAGGGTATGGTTCCATTTAGAGGGAGATTGAATAATCAGTATTTGCCAGGAAAGTCTCACAAATAAGGAATGAAACTATATAAAGTATGCACCCCTGAAGCATACACTTGGAATTTACAGGTACATGCAGGGAAGATTGACAAGATTGATAGTCTTGGTACTACTGAGTCGTTGACTGTGAAGCTAATTGAGGAACTCTTGAATTGTGGAGCTACACTGCATGGAGATAATTATTACTGTTCAGCACTAGCAGAACACCTTTTGAAGAAGAAAACATGTATGTGGTACAGTAAGGGCCTTAAGAAAAAACTTACCCAAAGAAGTGACAAAAAAAAAATTGAAAAGGGGCGAAATAAAGGCACTAGAGAATAGCTAAGGTGTCAAAGTGTATAAATGGTTTGATAAAAGAAATGTATTGACAATATCGACCATACCTGAGCATGGTGGTTCTCTGGTTCCAAGTGGCAAGACACTAGGCACCATGATGAGATCCTCAAACCCTACTGTGTACTTGCATATAATATGGCTAAGAAAGGTGTTGATATGGCAGATCAACTGGCTGGTTATTATACACCTCTGAGAAAAGTAGGATATGGTAGAAGTTAGCTGTGGAAGTGCTTGTTAGTATTGGCAGTTGTCAATGCCTGGATTTTGTACAGAAAATATTGCCCCAAGAAACCAATGTCAGGAAGTTTTGAGAATCTTTGGCACTCTCACTAACTGGTCACCCACCAGAAGAAAATCTAAAACCTGGAAGAAGTCCTGGTGCTGTGACAGGAAGAAGAATGCTGCACTCCTGGGTGGTATTAGATGGACCAAAGCGAGAAACGCGAAGAAGATGCAGGGACTGCTACGTGAAAATTGCCCTGAATGAAGGCTCTGTGGTAGCAAGAAAAAGGCTAGACGAGTCTCCACAAACTGTGACCAATGTGATGATAAACCCCATCTCTGCCTTCCATGCTATGCTGAAAGAACATGTCACTGAATAATCTTTTCGAATTTGTTTCAAGTTTGTAAACTTTATCGTTCTCATAGAAATATTTTATTTGCAAGATGATGAAATTTTAAGTTCTTAGTTGTTTTACAAGAAACAAAAATTATTTTCTGTTTTATTGATCATTGGGAAAATTCATTTATCTTATGATTTTGTGAGAGCTGTTTTTTTTTTCTACAAAACCTCTTAACATAATATACGGTATCATGATTTATTTCCGGAAAATGTGTATGTAACAGTTATTTTATTATAATTTATGGAAAAAATTAAGTTTCATTTGAAAACCACGTTGACAGCAGTACTTGATTATTTCGTTTAATTCTTTTTGATTTGTGAAATGTCATTAAAATTATAAATTACACCTTGAGTCATTTAAATATTCATAGTTTTGGAATAAATAATATTCATGATTTTAGCCACTGGTGTACCAGTAAGCGTCAGTGGAAACTACGAAAACGGAGGAACTCCCTGATTCCAACCCCTTGACGAGGTGGGAGTCTAAGGGATCCGCTGAAGGGAGTGTATGCTTCTTTACGCCTGCTCCTCATCCTTCTATAAATTTTCCCCTTCCCTTCTTCCTCCTTCGTTGATAACCGTGGCATGGTTTTGACTGAATTCACTGCTCCTTTAACTTGATGATGGTGGAGTTAGACGGCATGCCTCTCCATTTGTAAAACTAGAGTACACAACGTGGACGTGGTCGAGTGAGGGGAAAATTTTTATGTCAAGCCATTCCCTCAGTGCTGGGTCCTATCTCGACGGACTGATGACCCTCAAGGCACTGTGGGTATGGGGCATATTCAGGTGAGGATCCCAGGGCAGTTACCACTGTGGGTAACAGAATTGCTCCTCCCCCAGTTGGGCCTCCCGGTGAGAGGAATCTCATCCTGGACAAAATTTATATTTTTCGTTTTATGGCGAACACCCCAAACCTCCCCACGACTTTTGGCACGGATATGGACTGTTCTAAGGAAAGTTCAAATTACAAAAGTTAAAGTATTAAAACAATACCATATACTAGACCCAAAAAACCTAAGTACCGTCATGACCCAGCCTCGACTCACTTCGACTCCCTCTTTGGGAGTGGAAGTTGGTCAAGGTTTCTAACCATGGAAATTGACCAAAATATTTCAGCCTTAAAATTAGGAAATTCTTTATTAAGTAAGCATCTAACGGCAGAAATGCCGTTTAGACCAATAAACAAGAAGACTTGCCTTATAAAAGCCACAACAAATAGTCAGTCCAAAGACTATTTGTCTTAAAAAAAAATAAAAAACATAATATCAATGTAAAAGTGGAAAAACACTATACTGTGAACACCATTCAGGGTAACGTTGCACTTCCTGAAAATAACAACGAGCCAATCGAAAAGAAAATGCTATTAGACTCAAAAAGAGATACCCCAAGGTCCAGAATTGTGAGGTATATGTTGTACCAAGTAAAAAAAAGCGATAAACATTAAAAATAGCAAAAATATCGAGGGTGAAGATCTACCTCAAGAAATAAAAATTTTAGACAGAAACATTTAAGACTCTATGCACCAAAGCCGTTACAGTATCAAAATTGCAGTAAGTTGAGGACACAAAGAAAAATTGTCGAAATGAACCGGTATGCGCTTATTGTGGATCTGCCGAACATATGGAAGTGCAGTGAACCAAAGTGTGTATAGGATCACCGTGCAAGATCCAAAGAATGCCTTTATTACTTATAATTTACAATACGGAATTGAAAATGTTACAAGAAAGAACAGCGATGTCTATAAAAAGAGGCTAAACTAGAGTTGAAAGTGCGAGGAATTCAAGATCCTGCTAAGAAACTTACTCTTCGATAACGAGAAACAATAATGAAACAAACCACGCACAGACAGAAGTAACAAAACGCAGCAAAATAAATCTCAAGAAGAAATTAATGCTTTACAGAAAAAACTAATATGGTAAAGAATGAAGTAATGGATAACATTTGATCAAATTCATATGAAATGTTAATGCAAATAGGAGCACACGAAGATACTACTACAGAAGTAGCAGAGGAAAGTTGTTATGGACTGGAAATTAAAGATAAAAAAAAAAAAAAAAAACCTTTGATGTTGGAGAGAACACCACCCAAAACGAAAACTAACTATTAGAGAAACAAAGGTTAAACCAAATACAGGACATGAAGAAAGAACAAAAACAAGCTATGAATGTACCTTTGTCTTGTAATATAACTGTTAATTAAACCTATGGAAGCAGGTATCCATAACACCGAAGAAGTAGAAGAGAACCATGCCATAGATAACAATGATTATGTCAAGGGAGAAGAGATTACTCCATCACAGTAATTGATACAACAGGAGCAAACGAAACGAGAAATGGACTTGAAAACACATGTGGATGCAATGATTGTTTCGTTGAATTGTGCAATAATAACAAAAGACATAATGTTAAGATGGTTTAACAAACATTACAAGAAATATTATGAAATAAAGAAAAAAAGAAACTGACTTGAGCACCCATAGAAAAAATCCAAATTGATAAAAAAAAAAAAGTAAAAATCGACCGCTATAACATAATATTTTCAATATCTATATTATACAATGGAACGTAAATGGTCTGCAGAACAGATTACACTTAGAGAAATACAGACACTACTAAAAGAATATGAACCAGTGATATGCTTACAAAATGTGAACAACAGGTAAACATACCTTCGCATCTGCATCTACAGAGGAAGAAGGAAATTCGGGTACAGCCATATATGTACATAAAGTATTTTATGACAAAGTACCTACAAACATTACTGACTTGCAAATATCAGGTATTAAAATCCGAATAAAAAACGATAATTGTGTAATTTATAACTTATACAGCCAACCTAATAAAAATTACGATATTGATAAACTTAAAGAATTACTTAACAATGACAGGGAACCTACATTAATAGTAGGATTTTAATGCTCACAACCCCAAATGGGACTGTAATTGTACACCCAAATAGAGCAGGTAGCAAAGTAGAAGAATTCATGGATTCAAATAACACGTGTTGTTTAAATGATGAAATCAGCACATATTCAAAAACACATGGAACGGTTTCCTCAGTAGACTTAACTCTATGTACAAGTATAGTTGACAGATTAGACTGGAATACAGTTGATGGCTTGCACACCAGTGATCATTTCCCAATATTAATTTCATTATTACAAAATGATCCCACCAAGCATGTCCCCCAATATAACATTTATAAAGCAGGCTGGGAGCAATATGAAATGCACACAAGGAGTATCCCACCGTTTGAGTATATAAAAGATCATAATGAAAACAAATTTCATTTTAATTTCATTAAAAATGCTGCCAATAAAGCAATACCAAGATCAAAATCTCATCCAACAAAACACAAAGTTCCATGGTTGTCTGAAAAACTAACAGAATTAATAAAAATAAAAAGTTCCATAGTAAGACTATTAGAAAATTTGAATAGAACGTTCATTAAAATAAATAAAGCATTACCGATATTAGAAGGAACTTTACTTACAAAAAATCACTATATTATTACTAGAAATTGATACGTTAAAACCTCTTTATAACAAAATATCTGCAAAATTTAAAAATGAAGTAATTCAAGGAGGAATCATTTCATGGAGGAAATATTTATCAGATCTCTCTAATAATACCTGCATACAAAAAAATATGGGAAAAATTCAGGAAAGTAAATGGTACCCATGTTAAACTACCTAGACGTGCTATATTAAAAGATGGAAAAAGAATACTTGATCCGAAAGAAACAAGTAATTTAATAGGAGAAAACTTGGCAAATGTTAGTAGTGATAATAATTTAGATGAACACTTCTGGATGAAGAAAAATAATATAGAATTAATAACAATAAATTTTGAAACAATAGAAGATATATATTATAATAAAAAATTTAATATAGAAGAGTTGGAATATGCTTTTTGAACAGCAATAAATCTGCCCCCGGAGGTGACAATATTTTTTTTTTTTAAATGATCTGCCACTTAGCACCTTTGGTAAAGTCATACTTATTAAGAGTTTTATAATCACTTATATATGGCTTCGAAATTTATTTCCTGATGAATGACGTAAAGCTATAATAATTCCTATCCCCAAACCTGGAAAGGATCCCAGTAATGTAATTAATTACAGATAAATTTCTTTAACAAGTTGCTTATGAAAATTACTAGAGAAAATGGTAAATGCTCGACTAACATGGCACATTCGAGAAAATAAAATTTTGACTCCCACTCAATTTGGATCACAGTGTAACAGATCTGCATTGGATTCTCTATCCAACTTAGAAGACCACATGCACAGAGGGTTTGAACGAAAACAAATTACTGTAGCTTTCTTTTATGACATTTAAAATGCATATGATACTACAAGGAGGTATGCAATATTAAAAACGGTACATAAAAACAGCATCCATGGACATTTTGCCTAGGTTTATCCAAAACTTTCTGACATCGCAGTTTTCAGGTGAGAATTGATGATGTATTGTCAAGTACATTTCCACTTGAAAACGGTGTTCCACAAGGAATCGTCCTTTGTGGCACGCTGTTTACTTTAGCAATAAATGATATCAGTAATAAGCTACATATTGGAATTAAAAGTAACTTGTATATGGATGATTTTTCCATATATCCAACACCTCGAATAAACATGCAGAACGAATGATCAATAAAAGCATAATAAAAATAGATGATTGTGCCTCATCTGTAGGCTTTAAATTTCACATAGATAAAACTCAAGCAGTGATGTTTTATGAAAATAGAAAGTGGAAAAAAGGTGAAGAGATAGATTTAAAAATCAGAAACCATAGTATACCAATTGGCCAAAGAGCAAAATTTTTGGGATTAGTATTTGATACATGAACTGGATAGCACACATAACATACATGAAATCAAAATGTAAAAGAGCATTAAATCTAATTAAAAAACAATCGAACACTACTTGGGGAGCTGATAAACATACCCTTATTGTACTGTATAAAGCAACAGTGCTGTATATCATTGATTATGGAAGCGAAATATATGGCTCGGCATCAGACGCAATGCTAAAATGTTAGACCCCATACATAACGAAGGCCTTAGAATATGTTCAGGAGCCTTTAGATCATCACCAAAGTCATTTTTACAAGTTGGATGTGGTGAACTACCTCCCTCTATCCATAGAGAGCTGGTAACAATTAAGAGTGCCTTGAGAATTCAGACAAGTGATTCTCCAACAAAAAAATTATTTGAATTAAGAGATGTACTTAGAAACAATCATCCACCACCCTTTCCTGGTAGAACTTGAAGACTGCTTCAGTCACTCGGTATAAATATACAATTACCTTCAATAGTAAAATTACCTCCTCTTTGGACTATGAATAAAGTGAAAATTCGCATACAATATTTTTCAAAAAGTTACTCATATACCCCAGAACGCCATTGACAGCATACAGTAGAATATATAATCCGAAAAAGGTCCACAATACGTAATATGCGCAGACGGATCCAAGTCACGATATGGAGTGGGATATGCTGCAGTATACAAGACAAAACGTATCAGTTCTCTCTACCTGATAACGACTCGGTATTTACAGCTGCTTTATGTGCAATAGCATCAGCCATAGAAATAAAGAAGCCACATTTAATAATTTTGTGATTTTTAGCGACTTAAGAAGCGCTGTAGAAGCTATTCAAAGGTACAATCCAGAAAATAATATTGTACACAAATTAGGTTTTCACTCCATAAGTTTTATAATAATGGGAAAAATATTGAAATATGTTGGATTGCTTCCTATGTAGGGATTAAAGGAAATGAAGAAGCTGATAAAGCAGCTAAAGAAGCAGTCCGGCTGGCAAGAGCAAATGTAAACTTCCCAATTTGTGACTATATAAGATATATAGAAAGATTGTAAACAAAGGGCAAAATATATTGGAATGAAGAACCTGAAAATGATAAATTTAAACAGATAAAATGCTGTGTTGGAAAAAGGAGTTCATCATATCAGAGAGAGAGAAGTAATTCTGACGTCCATGTGGCCTTCCTCCAGAATGCTCAGAATGCAGTGTTGATAACAGTCAAACATGTGTTGTGTGACTGTCCAAAGTATAACCAACAGCGATTATCAACCTTTAGAAGAATCAGTGGGAGAAATTTTGTCTGAATCTTCTACATTTTCAGTAATTCTAATTTTAATGTTCATGAGGGGCTGTGGTTTAATTAATAAATATAAAAATAAGTAAATAATAAACATACGAAAACCCACAGGGCGTTTAATGAATTTTACAACAAAAAAATTTAGAATGTTATATATTCTGAATTTTAATATACCTTTTTATTGAGTATGTAGGGAAACATGATTATAAATGTATTTATTGTGAGAGTGTGTTCCAGCATGAGAGCGTATGCCTTTGTGCAGCTTTTAATTTCATTTTCTTTCATTCATCACCATACCGAATGACCTATTTGGTCCCAGTGCTTGGTCTCTGGCCTAGACCTGATATTTCCTTCAGATCCTTCGGGCCAGCCCAGTGAGAGCTGATAGTCAGCTCAGTGGTCTGGTTAAAACGTCTTAATAATAATAATAATAATAATAATAATAATAATAATAATAATAATAATAATAATAAGGTAGTTATAGAATACAGATAATGATTTACATACAGTATAATACATATACAGTGGATATAAAAGAATATTTAAATTATATCTATTGATAGTACGAGACTTCCTTTATTCAGATTTACTCATTAGTTTTAAGCTTCCATGTTGGAAATTTATTATCCGTTAGTTTATTAACAAATAGTGGACAAATGGAAACAAAATCTCAATCCATACAAAAATTAGCAAATCGGGAATACTAAATGAGCATATATATACAGTATATATATATATATATATATATATATATATATATATATATATATATATATATATATATATATATATATATATATATATATATATATGTGTGTGTGTGTGTGTGTGTGTGTGATATATGTGTGTATAAAAATGAATAGATCAGTGAAAAATTTAACAAGCAAGATAACTAATTTTAATCAAGTAGATTAAGAACATTAATGCAGATACTGGGTAACAAAACATACAAGCATGTAGACCTGTACTATGGACCAGATAATAGCTTAACATTAAATTTTACCCTGTGTACAACCATCATATATATATATATATATATATATATATATATATATATATATATATATATGTATATATATATATATATATATATATATATATATATATATATATATATATATATATATATATATATATATATATATATATATATATATATATATGTGTGTGTGTGTGTGTATATTTATATATATATATATATATATATATATATATATATATATATATATATATATACAATGTCATTTTTACTTCCATGATTATACCTCAATGTTTTATGTAAAATGCTTCATTCTAGACTTAGTGTTTCGTTAACAATGCAGATTTATAACACACAATGTTTTACACACAACACACACACACACACACAGTGTTATATATATATATATATATATATATATATATATATATATATATATATATATATATATATATATATATATATACTGTATATATATATACATATTGTGTGTGTGTGTTAATGTGTTATAATTTGCATTACTAACGAAACACTAAATCTACGATGAAGCATTTTGCATTAAAACACTGAGATGTAATCGTGGAAGTAAAAAATAGCAAGTGACCTGCATGCATATAAAACTGCACTAGGCTGCCAAGCACAAACGTGTAAACACGTTCGAACTTTTACAACAGACCAACTTTCCTCTGACGTCATTCAGCTTTGCAATCTTGGGTCTGGGTCACAAGTAATAGATATGCAAAACAGTGTGGAGATAAAAGTCTAAGTACATACGCCATGACAACAAATGTCACGGAAACCGGGTTCAATAGGTCAGTGACGTGTGAAAACAACCGGGCTTCAAGCCTGCTCTTGACGTTGTTCTGCATTTTCATCGGAAGTTCTTTTCTTTAAGCATTACTAAGAATCATTTAAAGCAGTTTTTCGCTTATTTGTGTCAGTTATTTGAATCATGTTTACGTACAAGCGAATATAAAGTGTATTCTAGAAAAAAAAAATTAAATCTATAATTTTCAAAAGGAAGGGAACCACGCACGCAGTTTATCTGAAAAGATAACCCAGTCTGCAAACTCTGTTAAGATACTGTAGCCTATGCATGCTCTGAATGAATATTTAGGTATTATCGTAAATACATCTTAATGGCTTATTAATGAAAAGACTTCGTTAAGAAGTAATTCTGACTTGTCTTTGAAAGGTAATGTTGAATGTATCAGTCGGTTAAAAGTTCGAATTTCAGTTTTGACTTGGAAATCATCAGCTTTTACGTAATGTCACTATTTGCTAAAGTACCAGTTGTTTTGCTAGATGAGTTACATAATATGAATTTTCTCTGAAACCTCGATTAAAATGATTCAAGTTGTGTGTTCAAGAGTTCAAATTTATTTGTAATAGAATTTTTTTATGAACAAGGATTTGGGATGGCAGTGAAATATCCCTTATCAATTAACATTCACATGGAATTTGAGAAATGTTTCACAAGAGTTGTAAGGGCCTGGTACGTTGATGACGTTTTTGTGTGGCCTGTAATAATGAGGGCGTATGTGTTATTACTGAAATTAAAATTACTGTCCTTTCCATAAAATTTACTTTTGAAAAAGGATCGGCCCATTCTACCCTTTTTAGATGCAAATGTACATAGAAGTTGCGATTGTTTTAAATTTTCTGTTAACAGGACCTCAGTAGTGAATCTTGTAACAGCAACTTGTTCTAACAGAAATACAAACCTGCATTCTTTACATAGCTTGCGAACGCGAGCTGGAACGGCGTTTAGCTTTCAGACAAGGTCCTAAACTATCGAAAGGGAGGTGGAAGCCCCATCCACCTGTCTGTCTGCACTCCGCCTTGCTTTGGCCGCCGTCGTGCAGATGTCTCAGCAACTCTCTACTCGACTTGCCGTTTGCTTTCCCTTTATGCTTTTTTGGGTTTTTGTTGAATATTTTCTATGAAATTCGGTTGTTTTTTAATTATGTTGCAAACCCCGCAATCATTTAAGCCGGCTACCTCGGAGAGAAAGCCCCAGGTTTTTAGGCACTGTCTTGGGAAGGAAAGGTCTTGTAACAGGTTTCTCTGCTCTGCTGAAATAGATCCACATACCTTTTGTGCCTCATGCAGGAATCATAAGCGCAACCAGTATAGTCCATGTTCAGAGTGCTGTGTCTGGCCATCTGAACAGTGGGTGAAGTTTGCCAGGAAGCAGAGAGAGAAGGTCTCCCAGGTGCAATTGAAGTGCAATACTCTGGCTGTGGCACGAAAAGTTCTCTTTGGTAATTCCCTTCCACTTGCCAAACTTTCTCCCACTGTTACTACCCTGAAGGAAATAGTTTCCCCTTCTACTGTTGCTTTGGTAGAGAACTGCCGAGGGGGGAAAGTGGCCAGCCCTATTTCTCCCTGGGAGCCTTTCTTCGCTCAGAGTTGTCCTCTGGAGTATGCCCTTTCTCGGGATGAAGGGAAGAGCTCTCCCCTAACCTGACTTAAGTCAGGTATTGTGGAGGCTGAGATGCACAGGGGGCTGTGACACTCCCTGGGCATCTCAGGAGAACCGAGTGTTTCTTCCTTTACTGAACATTTAAAGGTAATGAAGGGCCTACCGGTGACTGCTTCAACTGTGACTGTGACAACTTCGACGGTCACAATCTCCACTGGCTCCAGGACCGCCCTTTCTCACTGGTTACCCCATAGCATCAGTAATGTGTCTCTACATGCTTCCATCCACTTTGTCCTTGGGGGAGGTCCTTTACATGCTGTCTTCTGCTTTGTCCTCGCTGTGCCCGGCAAGAAGTAGTCCAAGATGAAGAGAAGGAAGTCATCATCGTAGTCTTTATATTCATTGTTGAGTGCTGTCACCTCCTCCTCTTCATCTTCCAAAGCTAGTAAGTGGAGGAAGAAGAGGGTTGCTTCCTCTTCTCACTGGAAGTCTTGTAGAGCTTCCAGTGGTCAGCCCTCTGCTATAGAGAGGGCTGACAATCTCCACTGAGCACTGCTGCCCAGGACACGCCCTTAGCCAGGACTCTCCAGACCCTCAGTGTACCGTTACCAGCCCTGGTAGCGCCCCATCAGCAAGGGTTCCAGGTCTAAGAACATGGTCCTGGCTATTAGCACAACCCAACAAAAGGTGTCCCTCACCCCACTCCTGGTCTTCAAAGAGGGGCCCAGGGATCCCAGTGATTGTGGCCTTCAAACCAAGCAAGAGGAGGTCCCTTGTTCAGTCTTCTCCTCCAATAGAGGCTTCAGCTTCCCAGAAGACTGGAGCATGCTTAAAGGACAGCCACGTTCACATGAGCAGGTCAGCTCTCCTTGACCCATGCAGACGTCATCACTGTGGCTTGATGACCACCCACAGCCTTGCTCACCTGTTGAGACTTTGGTCTTTGACAGGTTGGGCAAAGGTGCTTGCAATCTCTCACCTGTCCCGTCCACCTCCTCAGGGTTTTCTGGGAGCTGGACAGGGCCAGGTTTTGGTACCAATACCTTCTCAACCCCATCTCAGCCCTGCCACAGAGGCTTTTATTCCTTGATCAGTCCTTGGGCCAGACAGGCTGCATGCCTGAGTGGTCAAGAGATCACCACGGGGCTCTGGCAGGTGTCCCTCTCCTGTGGAGGGAGTAACTCAGGAGGACCGTTAACTGGAGGGATCAGAGGGTCCTATGCCCCTGGACTCAGACACTTTCGAGTTGTGGAGGCACCTTTTAGAGATCATTAAAATGGTTTATCATTTTAATGCTCTCAAGGAAGACACTGTGGTCTGTCCTGCACACCATTCTTTGGCGCTGGGTGAGCAGGTTCCGTTCTGTGCTACCACTCTGTTGGTCGCGAGTTCGAATCTCCAACCGGCCAGTGAAGAACAAGAGGAATTTGTTTCTGGTGATAAAAATTCATTTCTCACTATAATGTGGTTCGGATTCCACAATAAGCTGTAGGTCCCATTGCTAGGTAACCAATTGGTTCTTAGCCACGTAAAAATAAATCTAATCCTTCGGGCCAGCCCTAGGAGAGCTGTTAATCAGCTCAGTGGTCTGGTTAAACTAAGATATACTTAACTCTTTGGGCATTGTTTCTAGACTTGCCAACAGGGTTTTAGACAGGTGAATTCTCTTGTTTCCATTCAGAGAACCCATTCGCCAATAAAACAGGTTGACCTGGACTTAACAAGTCTATGTCCTGGGCCACTGCTGGACCATCTGTGTGCGGAGGGAGTCTGTTTCTCACGGTCAGAGGCAGTGGCACTGGAATTGACTGCTATGGCAGCATTCCAGACAGTCTCATGTTTAGATCTTTGGTCCATTACAGTGGCGAGGACCACTTCCTCTTCAGGTGCTATTACGTCTGAGAAGGACTCGGCTCTGAAGAGACTGATGCTGTCTGGAGGTAGGGCTATCACCTACCTGGCAGTAGTTCTGAGGAGGTGAGATGCAGTTCTGTTTCAGCTTTCAAGGTTTACTAGGAGTGAGGTGAAGACTGTGGTGGAGAGGCTTCATGTCAAAAACAATGACAAGCTTGTCCACCAGGTAGCATCCAAGATATCTTGGTCTTTGCGTGGCACTACATCCTGACCTTCAGGTCAAGCTGGTCCTTCCCCTTCCGGTTGGAGAAAGTCCCAGACTTCCTATGCCCCACATAGAGGAACACAGTCTTCTGCTCTAATAGCAAAAGGTGTGTAGTCATGCCCATTTCACGCTCCCCTTCCATTCTAGGAAGTGGGGCAAGGGAAAGAAGCAGGGAGGAGGACACTAGGATGGCCTTCCTCCCCAGTTGCTACCAATAGTTGGGGAAGAGGACCTTTCGAGCCACTGGGCAACTAGGGAGTGATATGGAGCAGAGACCTGGGTAATAGATGTCCTTGTGGAAGGTTATCTACTACCCGTTTGAGTTTAATCACCCCTCACTCTCGAACCAGTCTGGTTCCAGATATAAGTTCCTGGCCTCATAGAAGGCTTTCGCCCTTTTGGATGAGGTGAATGCGATATCTCCAGGGTTTTAAAGTCATCTGTTCCTGGTGGAGTAGGTGACAGGCAGTTGGAGGCAGGTCATCAAACTCTCTCCACTGGACTGGTCGTTTGCCTAGACTCTGTTCAAGACGAAAGCTGTTTGTTCAGTTCTCGATTCCTTTTCAGAGGTAAAGTTGGCAGCTGTTGGCCTTGCAAGTTTGGGAGTATCTAATTCTAATACTCCATTGGCTCCCCTTGAATGTTTTAGTGTTGAAAGATTCAAGTTTTGGTTTTTAATAGTTTAAATCGTTTAAATAAAATGTTGGTGTGTGGATCCAAAGATGTAATTTTTTTATTTTAGGTAGTGTTGTGGAATAAGATAAATTTAAGAAGTATAGTGTTTTTATTAATGGTGTTTATTGTTAGTCTGGTTACCTCTTTAAACTTACTTTTTCCAGTTGTTGTTATATTATAGATTGGGAGTTGGTTAGTATTATAGGGCTAGCATTGAAATGACTAATTATTGACAATGTCTATGATATTTATGTCTTTTGTTTGTTTCATTTCTTCTATAATTTTATTTTATAGAGGTGTCTACATGTCTGGGGATTATAATATTGGGGGTTTATGTATTTGGTTTTAGGATTTGTTCTTTCTATGCTTCTATTGATTATCAGTTCTAATATGATTAGTATTTTGTTGGGTTGGGACAGTTTAGGTTTAGTTTCTTATGCTTTGGTTATTTATCATCAAAATGAAAAGTCTGCTGGAGCTGGTATATTGACAGCTTTGTCTAACCGAGTGGGTAATGTGGCCATTTTACTCAGTATTTCTCAAATACTTAGTTTGGGGTGTTGAAATTTTTAATTTTATGTAGGAGGAGGTCTCTTGCCATTAGATATGTTATTATTTTAGTGGTGTTAGCTGCTATAACTAAGAGAGCTCAAATTCCCTTTTCTGCTTGGGTGCCTGCAGCAATGGCAGCTCAGCTAACAACCAAAAACAAACCTCATTTAGAGGAGTCAAGAAAGCTACCTCTAAAATCAAATCTTTAGAGTAAAATCCAGCTAAAAAAGGAAAACTGCAAAGAGCCAGATTAGCTAAATTAATACACATCGCTTTAGTAGGTATAAAATTAAGTAAACCCCCTATTTTACGGATATCTTGATAATCCCCAACCATGTGAATAGTAGACCCAATGCACATAAACAAAAGAGCTTTAAATAAAGCATGAGTTCATAAGTGAAAGAAAGCCAAGTTAGCCCAATCAAGCCTCAAAATAGTATTTATAACTCCTAATTGTCTTAAGGTAGATAGGGCAATAATCAGTCCCACCACCGCACTGTTAGTTGATTTCCACCGTAAGTCAGTGTTTTGGTGTTTTGGGGGCTTACAGCGTCGTATGAGCCCCGTTAACTTGATGCCTGATGTTGCATCACAGTTATGGCGCCATTAACAGCCCTTAACGTTGATGTTCAAATTCACCTAGTTCTTCCCGTTAGGCCCCTTTTGTCTCTGTCAGTGCTGGGGAGCCTTCAACAGAGAATGCTGTTTCAGCAGCTGATGGCAACGGTGCTGGATTCTGGAATGTAAAATATCTTTCCAAAAATCCAAGAAAAAACCACCAAAATCTCCAAAATTCCTAACTGCAAGAAAAACTGCGCCAAATATATGAGAGGGAACCTCACCAGTGATTCCAAAAACATGAGTTCTCTTCCATAGTTCAGTAAAACTGCCAAGGGTTGAGAGCTGAATGGGATATCCCCTATTTGTATTGCTTTGCAAGGGACAAGGCAACTCCAACATTCCATGCCCAAGGGAATATTGTCATTCCACTCAACATATATTCCTGCTGGCCGTTGAAAATCATTGTGGAACATTAATTTTTGATTGCCATGACACACCTCGCTCACCCCCAACAATTATGAGCAGTAGCAGTGCAAGTATTTCTTGAGAAGGAATATACAATATTCTCTATTTACTTACCTTGGATTTAAAATCTTTAATCAGTGAGCTTCCCTCTCCATTCCTCCTCTTGGATGATATGAACGATTATAGCCCTTTTTGAGGAGATGCTTTCAGTAACCAGTGAGGACATCACCTATCCTCCTTTGCTGAAACACTGAACTTAGGAATATTAAATGAAAGGGAACAAACTCTTTTTCCAAGTTCAAAATGATACATTATTGGCTATTGACCTCTCTATCTGTAATGAAGACTCTGTCAGTAATTTTAGATGGGAGGTGATTAACAATAGGTAGACTAGTGATCACTTACCAATCACCATCACTTTTCCTCAAAGTTCACCAGTGTAAAATACCAAAAGCTGGGTTTTCTGTTCAGAAAGAGTTGAATAAATGTTCCTGCTGGTGTGTTCCCTATTATAAGCAATACCTTTAAAATGCTTAACACTACCCTTTTTACAGCTGGTCTCTAGCCTATTCCTAGAATTACAGGAATGTTTGTTCACTTACCTGTGCCTTTGTGGAGCTCAGAATGCTAAGTGGCCTATGGAACCATAAGAGCTGCTAATACATGTTATAGGAGGCACAGGTGTGTTGATATCGGGTTGAATACCACAAGGCCAGAGTGCAGTTCAGGCTGAAACTTAAGAAAGGACATTGATCTATACAGTATGTCGGTCAACTACTGCATAAATGCAAAAACTCCACTTACTTTGGTCTGGAAAAATTTTAAAAAAAGGTAGCGGGGAAATTTGTCCTTAGTAAATCCCAGCACTAGAAATAAACCATAAAAAAGTTGCTGATCATCAGGCAGTGGCTGACACTTTTACCAGGCACTTTGCTGATGCATCACTGAAATTCCATGACAAACCTGTGCAGACTGTTACTATAGAGTAGAACAGAAAATGATTGATAATGCTCTATAAGGCAAGAACCTTATAAAGTACCTTTGTACATGACAGAATTTGAACTGGCTTTAGCTAATGCTAAGGAATTGGCTGCTGGTCTAAATGAAATCCCCAGTGAAGTGATTAAACATGCGACAGAAAACACAAAAACTTTCATTTTAGGTACCATAAATCAAATATATATTTAACACACTTTTCCACATATCTGGGAAACTTTGTGAGTGCTTCCTTCTCTTATACCAAGAGAAGGCAGCCTGTTGACAACCAACTACTGACCCATTGCTTTAACCTCCTGCCTTTGTAAAATTCTGGAAAGGATGGCAAATGTTTGCCTCATGTGGTACTTAGAGCATAACTGTTATCTTTCCATTATCCAACACGGATTCAGAAACATGCATTCCATCACAGATGTGCTAATCCACATGGATCATCCATATGGGAGGAATTCACATCTAAACAACACTGTTAGTATTCACCATAATTTTTTTAGTTAGGAAAGTCATATGAAACCGCATGGAATTCTGCAGGATCTCTATGATTGTGATATGAGAGGGGAGCTACTCCTTTTCATTAAGACATTTCGAAAATGTTAAATATTAGAAGTGCTAATAGGAGCAACAACCTCATGGGGTGATGACCACAAACAGCTACTGATAAATGTACAAGGTGTTAATCCTACAAAAATTGTGCTGTGAATATGATGCACTTTAATCCTCCAATAATCCAGAATAATAGAGCCAAGGGTCTGTTGGATAAGGTCAAAATCCAATTACATGTTGGATAAGGTCAAAATCCAAATACAAGTTGGGTAAGGTCAAAATCCAAATACATGTAAAATGGCAACTCTGTACCCATACTCCCCCTACCTTAAGTGACAGAGAAAAAGGTTGGTTTGATTTTTATATTTTTTCCCTTTGTGAAGAACGAATGTTTGTAAGTTTACTTTTGTGTGTACAATGTATTTTTAAGTGTATTTAATGCTGACTGCATTTAGGAAAAAGAAAGTGATACCCCGTATAAATAAACTTTGTAAAAAAAAAAGCAAACCCTTTGTTTTTATCGCACACATCACACAGTACAATACGTGCACTGTACATGCAGCACACTACTGAATAACATGGGGTATCACTTTCTTTTTCCTAAATGCAGTCAGCATTAAATACACTTAAAAATACATTGTACAAACAAAAGTAAACTTACAAACATTCGTTCTTTGCAAAGGGAAAAAATATGAAAATCAAACCGACCTTTTTCTCTGTCACTGATGCGTGTGTGCTGCCCTTAGTGCTTACGATGGCCAGACTTTAAAAAAACTTGTAAGGAGGTTTACTAGTCCTCTTCCACCTCCTTCCCCTCCACCAGCTCAATGGTGTGTGTCAAAACTGGCACCTTTTGCTTGCTGTACCTCCTGTGACTCCTGTGAATTCCAGTAGACATTATGTGCTAAACTGGCCAGAAGAGGTGTAGAGGTGCTTGGAGGGTCATGGTTATCAAAGTGGGGTAGCAACACAGATTCTCAAATGAAGGGACCTCTGATGATATAAACAATGATTCTACTTCACAATGATATTCTGCCACATTTCTCAAGCTTGTGCACCCAAGTCCAAGGCCCTGGAGCAGTTATTAGAGTCGATGTTGGGGTTCTCCATGATCACGACAAACATATCGAAGACTATATGTGTCCTTGTATGAAGGCGCTTGTTGTGTGATAGTCTTTTCCCTGTCATCTTCATCGTTTTCTTCATCAGGGGCTTCCTCGTCACCAGCAGCAACTACAGCAGCTATCTGACTTTCAGACAAAAATTGGAAACCAGGGTTGCCACAGTCATCATCCAGCTGGAAACCAGGGTTGCCACAGTCATCATCCAGCCACTCCTATACATCATCCTCAGGTACATTATCACCTCACTTTATGAGTGTGGCATGCAAGTCGTTGCCTTCAAACCCCTGGGAGTCCATCAGCCCTCTTCTCCCTTCAGGGTACAGATTTAAGTGTGCTCAAGGGTCTGTACAGTGACATCCTTCAAAGTATCTGTAAAGTTGTAGATGGCAGACTTCAGCAAGTACCTTCAAAGATTCTCCAGTGTCCGTTTCCTCAACGTATCCAGACCTTGCTCCTCCTCCTTGTTCTTGAACACCATCATCACCTCCTCCAGGAACTTCTTTTAGTATAGCCTTTTCATTGCAACAATAACGCCTTGGTCTATTGGCTGAATGACTGCAGTTGAAGTGGGGGCACATAAATGACCCTTATATGGCCTTCTTCACCAGACAAATGTCTAGTATTGCCTAGCAATGCCAAGGTCCTGTGCAATGACAGACAACTTTCTTATAAAAGTGGTTATGGAACCAATCAGTTATGATCTTGGAGGTGAACCAAGCCTTCACTGAATGATATCAAATCACTGGGAGCCTATCCATCAACCCACACGGGGCACATGGTTGCTCTGCAATGATTATGGCTACCAGAAGCACTTGCACAAAACAAACCAGACACATGTTATTTGGAAAGCTTTTGACCAGGTAAATTCTTTTCCTTCTTGTCAGCCAAGGTGATAGTAGTTAAGAGTGATAGAATAGGCCAGTTTCATCTGCATTGTTAATATGCCCTAAAACAAGGCTTTCATTTTTTTTTTCATTTGGTCTTGCAGTGTCTGGCAAAATTCTTGTACTCCTTTCTCAGAAGTAATCCAATGCTTTGCCATGAGTTTTCTTTTTACGAAACCCATGTTGAATCTTGAACCGAAACAGCGCACTTCAGCCCATCCTTGGCATTTCTGATATCCTGCAGTGTTGATTGGGCAACGTCATACTCCTCCATGGTACATGCCATAGACCAATCTGCCTCAAATCTTGTGACGATTTCAAACTTCTTTTGAAGGGTCAGTATCATCCCTGCCCTCTTAGCAGAGAAAAACAATAGAACCTGCCATCCTGCAGGCATTTGAATGAAAGCAAAGTGTTGCAAGAAAAGCATTGCTTACAGGAAGCACTCACAACTATTAAAAAAGATAGATCACACATGACTGGACAAAGTGGGAAAACACTCTATATTACCAAGTGCATTGATAGTTTCTGGATGTAGTCAATTAGAGAAAGATATGTTTATGACACATATGTCTGTCAACCATTAAAAAGCAAAAAATCACAATGAGATGTAATGACATATGCATTTCCGACAATAGCGGGAAAGCTTACAAAAAAAACAAGTGGTTGCCCACCCACGCGCCTTCAACCATACACTGTTGAACTGATGACTTATTTGTATCAGCCAATTAAAAGCAATAAACAAGTTATGTTAAATGATGTGTTAAGTGACATTGTGCTTTTAAGCCAATGACAGTCTTAAAAGATTTCTCTCTCTCTCTCTCTCTCTCTCTCTCTCTCTCTCTCTCTCTCTCTCTCTCTCTCTCTCTCTGTTGTCACAAGTTAGATTAACATCTTATAACAAGATGCAATAAAACATGAACATGAAAAAACATAAAACGAAGTAAAAGCTCTAAAGAGATCAAATGCCTTCCTACTGCCACATGACCTCCCCAGGAAACTCTTTCCCTGGCCACCCACCTCTCCAGTAACCCCTCTTCTGTGTGCTTATTTCTGTGAGCTGCAGTACTAACACTTCTCCCTCCCTACACAGGTTTGTCAGCCACTCCACTCCCATCACGCCCATCCACCCCTGGGGAATTCTGTCTCCAGCCTCCCCACTCCCCTAACCGTTTCTCAGCCTGTTTATGCCTCTCAGCAGTGTTACCAACACTTCTTAAGCCTGTGCAGCATTACCAACCATGTAAGTGCAGTTTTTTCATTTTTATGAATTGCATGTATATTATGCATATATCTTGGGTGCCGGTTGCATGCAGATAAGGTTAAATCGGTTAACTGAAGGATTACTATAGAATAAAAAATCACCACTCATAGAACAGGAATCTACATAACCCACAGGAACCTTCCTATTGTCTCCTATTGAAAGAATGTTGGTGGGTTCTGGGACCTTCCTCTAGAAGTTCACTTCCAGACTGGGATAGCTCATAGGTGGATGAGGCTCCAGAGGCATCCTAGCTCTTTAACAGCTATCAAAGTGAAACATATTTGCTTATTACAAGAACATTTCCCAAAGCCACTACCTTTGTAAAGTCACCAAATCGGCGCCAGGATAGTGTTTAGTGGCGCCATTAATTAAGTCTCCGCTGAGTTTTTTAAGCTCAATTTCACGCCTAAAACGTGCCAGGTCACGCATTTTAATCATTTTTACTTTATGGTATTTATACGAATGTCACACATTGTGTATCACATGTTTCTTCATTGCATCAAGACTGTATCTATATTGTAGCTCTGTATGTTTTGTATTGTAATTTGTACTCGTTCACTGCATATTATTGTTTATTGTTTCGACCTCAGGTCACAGTCAATTCCATTGTCTCTCACGGCCCGGCGTCAGTCGGCCGCAATATAAGCTGCCTGGATCTGTAATAAAGTAGCAGTAACTTTTACCTGCTCGTTTCTTTTGACACCTTACAGTGGTGACCCCGAGTATCCCGGAGCCATTAGCGGACTCACAACTCAGTCTTGGCTCCAGGATTTCTCCAAAATAGCGGCCTGCGTGCTTTTCACATCGGCGCACCCCACCAGCGTCACTAGCGGAACCACACGGCGAATAAAAAATCCCCACTCCAGTAAGGGGTCAAAGGAGCGAGCTCGCGGATATCCCCTCCTTCATGCAGTTAACGCGGACAGGACTCCGAGGTTTACCTACCTCCCATCACACGAGGCCCTCCTGCAAACACCAGCGCCCGAACACACGACGGCCGGGCAACACAATCGCGGGCCGCCCTCACCGTAAAGCCAGGAACCCATCGATGTGGCTGCGCAGGGTATCAGAATCGCGGACCTCACGGACGTCAACAGGACACAGTGCTCAACGCCCTTCCGGACGTGTACAGAAATGGAGTGCACCAAACACACCCTCACATACAGCACCACAAAAGTTCCTCCTCGAAGCTTGCTCCCTGGTGGTTAATCCTGGGACCTTCCTCTCCAGAGACGCTGGGGCATGGTCGAGATCTCCTGTCAATACCAGTCTTGGGTGGCACAAACAAGCGGCAGGAGATAAGCTTCAGAAACTCGGGAAGTACGCAACCAGATCGCTACACCATGCCTGTCGAGGACCTCATAGAGGGCACAACACTTCACAGCCTGGATAAAACCGGAGCCGGTCAGCTCCGTCCAGCCAGAGCAGCCCGTCAACGCCATCGTCCACGAACCACAGCAGACGGAGGCGGCTTTACCACAAGTGGTTCGGAAAACGAAACTGCCTGCCGCCCTGCTCGTTCAATGCTCAACCCAGGGCCTCAAAACAGTAGGTTTTTTCCGCGACACCGTCTCGGCAGGATGATGCTGGTCGACACAGGAGCCTTTAAGTCGGTCTTCCCAACATTTGCCTGGATCTGTAATAAAGTAGCAGTAACTTTTACCTGCTCGTTTCTTTCTTACACCTTTCTCATTCAGAGCAAAAGAGGTTTAGTATAAATTATATCTAACAAACCTTAATATATTGTCTTTCAAATGTTTGCAATTCCTCTGTGGCAATTAACAGAAATTGAATAGTTAACTTCTCAATGCAGGAAAGCAGTAGCTATCAGAAGAAGTAATGCAATCTTCATTTTTAGAAACAGCTTTGATGCACAGGGATGCTGTCCCAGTATACACCGGTGGCCCTAAATCTGACTGGATTTGGAGCAGTTTTCTCAGATGAGTGCAATGGTTTGATGTGCAATGTCATAAATTTTTACAGCAGAATGATATGCATTTTTAAGATTTAAAGGAAATTTTAACTCGTGGCAAGAAAAGTTGTAATTTTTGGTGACTCCTCTGAGTGTACTGCAGTCTCTGGGAAGGTTTAATACCAAGCATCCAGTTGTCTTACAGATTTTTGAATGGATATTTTTAGTTAAACATTATGGTGTAGAAATTAACTTTTGCTGGGCACCATCCCACATAGATGCAATATGCAATGAAAGGGCAGCCAGTCCTCCAAACAGTCCAGATGGAAGGAAAGGAGGCTTGGCAATTCTCATGAAAAGGTGGTTGGCAGTAACCAGTAAATATTGGCAGTTACTAAGTCATCCCTCTTGGCTTACAAGAGTATGCCAAGGAGATGTGAAACCGTCGTATGTCAGCTGAGCATTGGACACGCGTTTGACCCTTGGATTGGATTTCTGATAGACAAGCAGCCCCAGCCCTCCTGTGATGACTGTTCGTTCCTGACCTGAGGTGTTCCCTTTCTCAGTGTCTGAATGATGGTAAGTACCTGCTCTCTAGAATACTCAACACTCAAAGAGGACGTGAATTTTAATGATATTGAAGGAACTAGACTCCTCAACAAAACATGATTTATTTTAATGGCACTTGAGCAGCAATTTATTGTATTAAGAGGTTTTATGACTTAAATTAATTTCACAACTGTAAGTTTTATTTTTGTTATAATTTTGTAGCTTTTATAAAAAAATTATTTTATATTTTTTAGTGTCGATGACTTTTGTTGTTACAACACCAGATAATTTAATATTGAATCAACCAATCAGTTGTTTCCTACTCAGGACGAAGCACTTATTCATTATGATTCCCCTTGTGTGTGAGTTATTCCCATGGTATAGTGAACTGGATAACAAATGATATTTGTGGCTTAATATTCGTAAAGATAAAAAGTTCAGGTGTGCATAAGTGGATAAATTTTATATATATATATATATATATATATATATATATATATATATATATATATATATATATATATATATATATATTACCTAAGGCCTTTAGCTGATGAGTTTATTAATTAATTAATTTAAATTATATAGCCCTGCTTTGCAAATGTCACACGTAACCTGTCAATTAAAGCTAAAGTTAACCTCAAAGACAGACAATTACTTAATTGAATTAGGTTGCCAGCTGGGAAACAATGTATGGGATAATGGATTACTCTGCAACAAATAGATTACATCAACCCCTTTACTTCCCAATTAGTCCCGACAAAGTAAGAGTGTGCGGTGATAGCGAGAAAATTACATGAATCTTCACCAACGTTAGACACGGTCAATTTTCCCTGCTCCCGTAAGAAAATATAACGCAACAAATGTCTGTACTAATAGATATCGTACGCAGTTTTAGTACTAGGAAGGCTATTTCTCTTCCAAACAATGGGATCAAGACACAAGGCTGCCTGAAATTTACTTACTTAACTTTCCCTGATTCCTACTTACTGCATGGGAATAGCTTATGCAATGTCACTAGGCAATATTAATTATTCATACACTAGACTTCATAAAAGAAATATGGATATACCAGGTTCTCGTAGTTGGTGGCGAAGTGGTGAACCAATAGAAATGGAAGTACAGGGGAGAGACACTAGCAAGTCTACTAAAAACTGTCAAATTTCAGACTTACTGTTGACGTGGGTTGCTTGCACATGCAACTCATGATCAGAAGTCTTGAAAAGACCCTTTTGATGCCTCACTAGTACCAGTAAAACAGTAGGAAGGCAAGCACATAGAATTAGTTATGCACAACGAGTGTGTTTCGCGTGAAGTCAAGTCTCTCTCTGCTGGCGTCGGGTCAGGTCAGGGCAAAGCTGTAGTCCTGGGCTGTTGTTTGTGTCAGTATGCCTGTATGTAGCTGCCGGCAGTCTGAAAATTTGACAAAACATCGCCAAATGCATAGAACAGGAGAAAAGGAAGCTTAAGACCACCTTCACTCGAGGCGACTTGCTAAAACCCTCCCTGTGGGTTAGGCCCCTTGATGCTAACCTATCAGGTGCTAAAAGACATTACTTTTTTGAAAACACACAGCCTACCTCTGCCTGCTTAGCTTCCCTTAGCGTCTACAGATATGCCTTTCTGTCTTTGTTCGGATGATATTTTTACTAAATAATGCAAAGAGGGCAAACAGCAGAATATTTATAAAAGCTCCCCCCACCCCCTTAAGAAGGCCTTCACTCCCTTTTCAGGCATGAAGGTCTGTACTAAGCAAGCTGTTTGCCTCTATGTTTTTTTCTCTTTTCCCCTGAGCAGATTTGTCCCATGCAGTCTAACTAGCTACGGATCTACCTAACTTTAGATAGGACATGAGCTTTAATCACTTACATTACAGAATCCTAACTGTACTTAAAGGTGCTTATGGTTATGTGCTACCTCCTATAATAGTGATGTTTTAGACCTAGCCAAATGGTACATTCTATGGTATCTCCTATCCTAACCTGACCATAGCACCAACGTAAGGGACAATGAACTAGCTAAATTACAAGGGTTTCTTCAACACAATTGGTAATTATTGGTTAATACATGAAGCTTGCCTCATATGATAAATGCTTGCCTCAATGGGGTCTTAGGTCATGCGTGTCATGAGCGTAGTGGCTCTTTTCACCATAGCTTACATTGTCTGCTTTCAGTTACACTGTACTTACATGATTACTGCGGCTTAATGGAAGGTGTAAGGGATAAAGTTACTATTCCGATGTACTTAATCTGGTCTTGGCTACTGTATGGTAGAGATCACGCTGGCTACCTCCTCTGGGCAAGAGGCCAGGATCACTCTGAGATGGTAAGGCAGGATGAGCTCATGGCTCTGCAACTACTGGGCTCTCTTCCACCCCTTCTTCTTCTTCTTCTTTGGGTTCCTCCAAGGCCTATCTATGTCAGACCTAGGAGGTAATGAGGGCACCGACTCTGGGGAAAGGCCAGAAGGGCTAGCGGGCACAAAGTCAGGGGTAACTTCAAAAGCTACAGGAGGGCTCCCTGCTCCGACTGCTGCGACAACCGGAGTAAGAGCGATCTCGACCTCTGCATCCGAGGAGGCCAGTTCCTGGTCTCCCAGAGAAGGTGTAACAGTTTGGTCCACCAGGGGTTCATCCGCCTCATGATCTTGGCCAGGAACAGGGTCCTTCCTTAATTGAGGGCTCAGTGTCTGAGCTGGACAAAGAGTGGTACTGCTCAGTGCTCTCAAGTGGCATTGGCAGCGCTTGAGGGTCAGGCACGCCTGCAAGGGGTCTGGAGGTGCAATACCTCACGGATGGCTTGAATTTGGCTGCGGCAGAGATTCCTGCTCCAGCTGGAGATCAGAGCCTCTCAGAGAGTCTTGCTCGGGGGCGTCCGCTGGGCGTTGCTTACTTGGGCAGCCCTCCCAATTTGTGAAGTGGCCTGTCCGCTTACACATCCTACAGCGGTACTGCTCCTCCTGAATGTCTCTTCAGGGGAGAGGGAGGACCTCTTTGTTGGCTGCCTCTTTGCAAATGGAGAGGGCTAGGCCGAGAATGGTTTGGTGCGTACCTTTTCCTCTGACCACTTCAGTGGGCAGAAGGTGGGTTTTTGTTTTGACGGGCTCCCACAGTCTGAGCCTCCGTGGAGGAGGTAGTGTGGCGGCGAAGTGGCGTGGGGGAAGGGCTTCCCCAGAGAAGGTCCTGACCCGACAGGAAGTCCACTCCGGGCCGAATTCCACCCACCACGCCAAGGCAGTGGGGTAGCATGCCCCAAGGTGTCGTGACCTGGAGCTGGACTGTGGGAACGGTAATGGTGTGGCCCTCTATCCACTTCATCTCCCACTGGGTTTTCTTGTCAACCATGGCACCGGCTGGCACTTGGGCCCTGGAGACCAGGCTAACATCTGCCACAGTGTCTACCATGACCAGAAGGGTTGCGGGCATGGTAGAGCCCTTAAGGGAGGCCACCGAGATGAACTGGGTCTCCAGTCTCTCAGGGTAAAGTATCTTCTGAGGCCCGGCCGCGGACAATGAGGTGTTGATGAGGTTGACAAACTTGGTGGTGGGGACATGATGTGGACAGGCTGGATGGCCAGCACTGTAGTGGCCAGCAGCACCACAGGATCGGCACTGGCCCTTTGTAGGGGCTCGGTGACCTGCAGTGACTGTTGGTGGAGAGGGTTAAGTGGATGTAGAGGGAGAGGAGTTCTGACTGGTAGTAGAAGGTGGCTTGTTAGTGCCGAGCTTTTATCGGCACTCAGCTTCAGTGTGCCCCACCCTCTTACAGTAGGTGAATGGAGGCTTGCTCGGCAGTCCATTCTTTGGGCAGGTCGAGCCTGAGAGGTACCCGGGTGGCACTATGCGCCCCTGAGAGGTGCTGTGGGACTGGTTGAAGGTTTCCCATGAATTGGCCATACAGCAGGCTTCCATAAGGGTGATGGGCTGCTTATCATTTAGATATACAGGAAGGAGCCCCGGCACACATTGGTAAAGATCCTCCAGCATGGTTCGATTAAAGAGGTCCTCAAATGTTGTGCAAGACAAGGAGTCGAACCAGTGGGTACCAGACTGGGTCTTGTGACAGGCCCATTCAGTCCACGACCAGCCAACTTCCTTGGCAAGACCTCGGAACCGCTGTCTCCATTTCTCTGGGGTTATTTTGTAGGCCTTTGTGATGATTCTACACACTTCAACCATGTTGCCTCTCTGGCTCTTCTCCAGTGAGCGAAGGGCTGCCTTAGCTTTTCCCTCCATGTGCTTGGCTAGTACTAAGGCCCTCTCTGTCTCGGTGGTGCTATAGTTATCGAAGAGTGCCTTGATTTCCTCCAGCCATGCTTCTGGCTCATCCTCAGTCCACTTGGGGTCGAGGGAATTAATGTTCGAGATTGGAGCATTTGGTGCAGCCGGTGTGGGGTCGGAGGCTTGATGTCTGGCAAATACTTCAGCATTTTCTTTCCTAGCTCTTTCCAGCTCGAGCTCCTTTTCTTTGAGAGCTAACTTCACTCTCCTTGAAGGGTAACTCATGCTGTCTTGTCCTTTCTTCTCTTTCATCTTCCAGCTGCCTCTGTTCAGCCTCATACCTCCTCCGTTCTTCTTCATACCTCCTCTGCTCGGCTTCATAATTCAGCCGTTTGAGTCTTTCCTCCTTCTCTTGCTTGGCCAAGTCATCCATCTGCTCCTTGACCCACTTGGTGAGGTCCAATCCAGTGAGACCTGCCACCGTCCCCAGTTCCATGAAGGCGTTATAATTCTCTCTGCCATGGTTCTGGTGGGGAGGGGCTGCTATCCGGGTCGACTGGACGTACTTGGGCAGCAAGAAAGTGTCCCTCAGATTTAGGGTGACTCTTCAGTGATGTGGCACCTTTTCAATAAGGTGGCACTGTGGTTGGGTGTGCCGTGTAAAGGTCACACTGGTGGCACTCGTATCCTTATGTACTGGTGTAACTCAGGTACCAAAAGGACTTTTCTTCTGTGTTCCTTTTGTCTGGTTTTGGTTTTCCTCTTTGCTTGGTGGCACTATGGTGCCAGTGCGATCCTAGGAACCCTTTACTTGAGTCCACTAGTTTGTATTTATGGAAATGCACTTTACCCCAGCAGAGTGTAACAAATGAGTGAGAGAGAAAGGGAAGGTAAGAGAGAGAGAGATGTAAGCTATTCAGTTGATGACAGTGCTTCAGATTAGTGGCACTGTGGAAGGAAAATTGAATTGTGGTTGCTTTTGAGGCCTTCATGAGTGTCTGGTCCCAGTACCTGCTGTGCTACTAACCCCTTCTCATGCAGAGGGGAAAAGGCTACTTTCCGCTTAAGTCTGGGTAAAAGACCTCACTCGTGACTGACAGTTTCTAACTGTAATTAATCTTAACTTGTCCTCATCTATTTATGGGACAGAGGTGTTTCTTTTATTTTGGTTTAGTTTAATCAATTATTCATGTTGGCCCAGACTTTCTATGGAGAGGGTGCATGTGAACTCGGTTAGGTTGGGTTGAATACTTACTTGAAACTAAGAGAGAGAGATTCAATCAGCAACTTCGTGCTGCCTGAGAAAATGTAAGTAAAATTTTTATAACTGCACACTGGCAGGGTTCTGATTGGGAGATGCGTCGTCTTGGGCTCTCTTTTTAGAGGATTCTTTTAACAACCGCAACTTTCCTGTGGCCCGAGTCTACGTCTTACTCAGAGAAGTTATGATTTAAAATATGATAAGTTTCTTTTCCTTATATGATTTCTTATGCCAGTAGATTTATTTAGGAACTTGTTACATATTTCCTAACTAAGACCTATCATTCCCTGACTAAATTATGTCTTGTTTTTATCTATTGTATGGAACCCTATCCTATTTTCTATCTATCGAGGTCTATGTCTGGCTAAGATTTTGCGAGGGGGATTACTCCGCACAAAGAAGTAGTTCCCGAAGTGGCAATGAGGCAGAGGCAAAAGGTGACTGTGGTGCACACACCCAATAACAACAAAGATTTTAAGATGGTGGACATGGGGAGCAGTCAACCTTGGCTCCAAACACAGCAATTCAAAACAAAAATGCAGCTGAGTGGCAGTCTCGGCGGGTGAATACACGACGTCTCGGGTGCCGCGGTTTGTTTACAGTTGAATCACACAAAGCACTTGAATTCCTTTCACAAAATGATTGAAGCAAATGCAGGAATACAGATTTAATAAATACACCAACAATGCAAAGGATTTTACGTTAGGGAGATGGAAAACAAAATTACTATGAGCCATGCTTTTTCTCTTTTTCTTTTCTCGCGTGGAATTAATTGCTGTCCGCTTCTGTCATGCTTATGGAGTAGCCGTTAGCAAGACAATAAGGAAATGGATTTGTGACGTCCTGACGGGACTGAATTTACTTTACTTGGAAATTGCAAACTATAATGAAATTAACTGTTGCCGTTCGCTTGCTATATTAATGACATAGGATTTTGATATGCTTCCCACTACATGAACACTTATTAACCCATCATGCTCGATTGGGGCCTCTTCGTAGGCTGAACAGTTACTGATTTTGAAATTCGATGAACTTCGGAAATTTTTGTCCTCCCTACCTATGAGAGACAGGTTAGGCACACTTTCTCCGTTCTTTGTCGTGCACTAATTAACTCATTCAAAAATCAATATCATGCATTAATCCTTGGCTGGGAAAATAGCAAAATATTAACAATGACACTAACTTGGCCAACAACCTTCGCTGGAATGTAGAACCCATGGTATCTGAACGCGGCAAAAGTGTTTCTTTAAAAATTTTGTAAATTGTTAATTATAAATACTCTCAATGCACACTTTCCTACCTCTGCTAATTTCTTAATTATAAACTGGTATTTTTATTATTATTATGCCTTGTCCTGTACTCTTGGTTGGAAGAATAGCATGAAATTAACTATCAGCCTTTTCTATTTGGAATTAATATGTAATTAATTTTGACTCCAGATTCTTTTATCTCTAAATTAATTAGTGATCCTAGGGGAGATCGCCAATGTTACGTGTGGCCTTTGGCTGATGAGTTTATTAATTAATTAATTTAAATTATATAGCCCTGCTTTGCCAGTGTCACACATAACCTGTCAGTTAAAGCTAAAGTTAACCTCAAAAACAGACAATTACTTAATTGAATTAAGTTCTCAGCCGGGAAACAATGTATGGGATAATGGATTGCTCAGCAACAAATAGATTACATCAACCCCAATTAGTCCCGACAATGAAAGAATGTGCAGTAATAGTGAGGAAATTACATGAACCTTCGCCAGCGTCGGACATGGTCAATTTTCCCTGCTCCCGTAAGAAAATATAATGCAACGAATGTCTGTACTAATAGATATCATACACAGTTTTAGTACTAGGAAGGCTATTTTTCTTCCAAACCATGGGATCTAGACACAAGGCTGCCTGAAATTTACTTACTTAACTTTCCCTGATTCCTACTTACTGCACAGGAATAGCTTATGCAATGTCACTAGGCAATATTAATTATTCATACACTAGACTTCATAAAAGAAATATGGTTATACCAGGTTCTCGTAGTTGGTGGCAAAGTGGTGAACCAATAGAAATGGAAGTACAGGGGAGAGACACTAGCAAGTCAACTAAAAACTGTCAAATTTCAGACTTACTGTTGACGTGGGTTGCTTGCGCATGCAACTGACGATCTTGAAAAGGTCCGTTTGATGCCTCACTAGTACCAATAAAAGTAGTAGGAGGGCAAGCACATAGAATTAGTTATGCACAATGCATGTGCTTCGCGTGAACTCAAGTCTCTCTCTGCTGGCGTCGGGTCAGGTCAGGGCAAAGCTGTAGTCCTGGGCTGTTGTTCGCATCATTATGCCTGTATGTAGCCGCCGGCAGTCTGAAAATTTGACAGAACATCGCTGAATGCATAGAACAGGGGAAAAGGGAGCTTAAGACCACCTTCACTTGAGGCAATTTGCTAAAACCCTCCCTGTGGGTTAGGCCCCTTGATGCTAACCTATCAGCTACTAAAAGACATTACTTTTTTGAAAACACACAGCCTACCTCTGCCTGCTTAGCTTCCCTTAGCGTTTACAGAGACACCTTTCTGTCTTTGTTTGGATGATATTTTTACTAAATAATGCAGAGAGGGCGAACAGCAAAATATTTATAAATATATATATATATATATATATATATATATATATATATATATATATATATATATATATATATATATATGTGTGTGTGTGTGTGTGTGTGTGTGTGTGTGTGTGTGTATGTATGTATATACACACACCCACACACACACTTTTTCCTGTATTTATGGGATGCCCTAGACTTCAGCTTTTCAGTTATTCGCAGTTATAATGCCAGCCGCAAGCCCCTCTCATTCCAGGTCACAACCCACTGCAGGGCCTGACTACCAGGTATAAATGAATGAATCATGAAATAAAGGCTAAAGCCAAGTACTGGGGCACTTTTGGGCATTCATCACTGAACTCAGTGAAAAAGGGAGTTGGAGTGGCTGGACAGCCAGATAAGGAGATAGCGCTGAATAGCCAAATGTGCCCAGTTCTTGGCTTGTCGTCCTAGCTTTCATAAATCACTCAAGATGAAGAGATCCAGAAAATAAGATGAAGACGAGGTAAAACATCTGAAGGTGAAACTGGGAGGAACACTGATGGTTCAACTAAGAAGTCATAATTAAAGAAGCTGGACAGCAAGATTGAAGAAAGGAAGCTGAAATGGAAGTGGAGTAAAGGCGAAATGGAAAGTGCAATAGGTGCTGAGGGACAACCTGGTATGTACTGTGCAGAGTGAGTTTTACCATGAAGTACTTGCATCATTCTCCCTCGTCCACGAGTCGAACCGAGGCACTCGTATTTATGAGGTGACCATACTCATGCAGGACAGGGAAACGAAGCACTGAGTATTCATGTTTTTATCCCAACAAGCCGTCTCTCTAATAATTTATGTGGCTCCGAAATACAACCCAGCAGTCACTGCCACTTTCATCCTTTAACTGCTAAAACATGAATAAGGCTCTGTGCAGAAAATTTCCATGACTTTTTTTTACTCTTTGGAGGGGCTGGGCTGGAATGGTACTACAACCTCAGTGTCCTAAGTCTTTATGGATGTGGTTGCCAGCCCCAAGTCCTTTTTTTTTTTTAACCCAGGAGGCTCTGATTCCCACTGACAGCATGGTGGGCGGAAGATTGTGAACGAAAAACAACCTTTTCAAACGACAGTATACAAAGAACCACTTTGGACGCTTGCCTGGCGCTTTGGAAGACATTACAGTTTACTTGTTTAGCGAGAATTCTTTCGTTGCTTCCTGGACAATGTCACACTGACAGAACCATGAATTTTTATTGGGAAAATTATTGTTCCAATCTAAAAGCTTAACAGAATGGCCTTCGAATGTGAATTATCGAACGAATGAAAGTTGAAAGTTTATATAAATCTCAAAGAAAGGAGATGCAAGATTGCGAAGAGAGAGAGAGTTGGGGTTGGGGGGGGGCGCGGGGGTTACACTAACTTACAAATCTACCTTCACAGATTGATGGGTTTTGCGGAAGCCAAGCGTGGACTTACTCGGAAACCTCGAAGACAACCAAAACCACTCTTGACTCTTGTGTTTTGTTGATCTGAACCCTTCGGACAGGCAGCGTTCGTTAAAACAATGAAAGATGAAGCCAGCGTGAAGGCTGTTGTAGAGATTTGTGAGGAATAAGGTATAGACAGAGATTTTACAAAGGTCTCTGGCATAACGTTATAATTTTCTGCTTTGCAGAGAACTTATAATGATTTTTTCATTTCGTTCATCTTCCTTCCCTTCAGAGGGTAATATGCATTTATTTGCATGCAGTTGAATCGATCGAGCAACTGGCGTTAATGAAAATAACTACGACTGGGGATATATTGGAGATTGTCCAATTGAACGAAAGAATGGAACTGGGGTTATAAAGAATCTTGATACATCTTGAATTAAAGCAATTGTGTATCATCCTTTTTCTCCTCGTCGACGCATTCTGCCGTTTTTTCCCCTACGGAAAGGCTATGACGTCACGAATCCCGCCACAGTGGTCACGAGAAAGGATAAATCTGGCTGTGAGCTGCTGACGTCACTCCACTTTCGCATCTGCATCGTTCCCTGTGCCCAGTTTTTTGCTTGACTCATGCCGAAAACATTTGGCGAAACGTTTGCTCGAGACCAGAGAATATGAAAAAAGAAACGACTTCTTTGAAGGCATAAGAGTGATGAATACTTTTTTTTTTAGCGTTCGATATGAAAGTTATATACTGTAGACGAGATCGTGACTGGCACCATTGCGACAGAATGCGTTATAATTCAGTGTAATTCGAAGTTACATTATTTCCTTAGTTTTCTATCATAATGGGTATCGAATTCCTAGTGTATATTTTCAAGTCAAAAACTGTACTGTCTTGCAGTTTTATTTTTCCTTATTGGTAAGAAGAATTTTCCCTGTCAATATTGCAGTTAAAGCCGGTTTTACACGATCGTATTTACTATTAAATTTTAACTCTCTCTCTCTCTCTCTCTCTCTCTCTCTCTCTCTCTCTCTCTCTCTCTCTTCCTCTTCTCCTGAGTCCTACAGAACTCTTGGGCGAGTTCTGTTAAGACCCATTGCGTCTCCATTGACTGAATTTCGAATTAAGTGCCTAACAGTTGCTGTATTGAAATGGGTTGCAGCCAGATTGGGGATGGGCATGGAGCTAATGAAATCCCAAAAGTGCTTGTACAGAATCTAAGGCTCACACATCCAGCCCCCACAATGGAAAAAGTCATCAAATTGAAGGAATAAATTCTTCAGTTTTTGTAGTTCAGTACACATCATCATCATAATCTGGCCAGGCATGAGAATTGACCTAAATCCGATTTCGTTTAAAGTAGTTACAGTATCATTATGGTTAAGATTTTTTTTTATTGCCCTTTTGTAGCTCGGTGGCGAGGAAAAAAAAGGACTGTTTGAAGTCTCTGTCCAGAGTAAAGCCTTGTTAGACTTGATTGTATTTGGAAGGCAAAAATACTGTTAAAGACTTTGTCTAATCGTTTTTCTCTGAGAGATGCATGTGCTCTGTTTTCAGGTTAGTGGCGCAACAATTTTGAGACTTGAGGTCAATTTCAAGTGTCGCTTAACCGCAGAGATTTTCTGGCGAAGCCAGCTGTTGATTCTCTGACGTATTCGCCGGCCTTTGCAAAAGACGCGATCACTGGCACCTCGTTAGGTGGCTTTTGGAAACATTTCGGTTTAAAGCGTGATTTGTATTTCGTCCCCAAGGGGTGATTGCCACATCTGCAGGTTACATTTTGTTAGTCGAGAAGGGCACTTTAAACTTAGTTTGGTTCAGATTTGCTCCTGGCTCTTGTGGTATAGATGTTTCCAGGAAGTGGCTCTTGAGTGATTTTTTTTTTTTTAAAGGGAGCGGGAGTTCTGAGCTAGATGAAGATTTTTGGTTGCCTGACCATCGGCTCTGTTTCAAAAATATATCGTATGTTATGACGGAAAGGATTTGTTGATAAGCGACTCTGCGTGAACTTGGAAGTCAGTGGTCAACTGATCAGGATCCGTTCCATGCGGAGTTGAGGAGTTGTTGCATGGAACGCTGCGCTGTTTTGGATTTTGATTGTGACAAGTGTATCCCTACCATAGAATGATCACGGTATGTAAGACAAGTTTAGAAGACTTGTTATGTATGAACCTAAGGATGGTAAGTACCATCCTTAAGAAGCTCGGACCAAGACCTCATCCTGCATTGGTCACTTACGAGGGGGTCAGTGGGAGATAGTGACTGCCCTATATATATATATATATATATATATATATATATATATATATATATATATATATATATATATAAATATATATATATATATATATATATATATATATATATATATATATATATATATATATATATATAAGATGGAATAAAAGTATATCTTTGTGAGTATATCTTTTCTTTGCTTCTGATGAATTTCATGTCACGGTGAGCCGCATTTTCTTCTTAAGTTCATTCACTCGCTCTTTCTTTCTCATTGAAAAGCTATCATTAGCAGACGCCGGTGGAAATTACATCAGTATGGGGTCACTGCGAGGATCAATGTGACCTCTGCACTGTGCAATGAAATATGGTAAATTGTCCTTCGTATTTAGAACTGACTTAGGAGGTTCAGTGTACGTACAGTATGTCCATGCACTGCTTTAAGTGGTAGCTGGCTTGTGTAAAAGATTAGAGCAAATGAGCTTGCCATACGCAAATGAACGTGCCATGCGCAAATTCGCTTGGAATTCGAAATGTTTGGCCGTTCATGGAAGCCATCTACAAGGAGTAACAATCCTCAATGACTGTAGTTTCCTTTGCATGACTTTAGTGCGAAGTGATAACGATAGGATTCTTTCTGTCTCGGGGCAGCGATTAGACCCAAGATACCAGTAACTCAGCAAAACTAGACACCTCCGAAGTCTGTTTTCAATGAAACTTTCACCAGAGCGATTTTAGTAGATACAAGTCATTCGTTTCAGTGAGTCTCTGAAAAATGGTTAGGCCGAGGAAAGCATGATGAAACCATAAACCTCAGAATTGTTTCTCGACTTGGAATGTATAAAGCGGTCTGGTCTTAGTGGACTATTTTAAGTACTTGGCACCGAACTCATTGACTGCCAAGGAGAAGCAGTCGTTGTTGCTGCAGGACACCACCTGAACAACTTACTCGTAATGACCATCAGTGGTCATGACACGGACATATTTCATCTAATACTTAAATGATATCTGGCCTTGAATGTCAGCAATGCTAGTCCTGCATTCTACGCGAATGGTAACGTAGTCTGATGAAATTCTTCTGTTATTTTACTTCAGTGACGCTCTCTTCTGTTCACAAAGTCTGTAGCCCCGAGAAAAGTGCTAAGGTTTTTTTTTTCTACTTCACGAAAACATCAGAGTTTCAGGCACCTTAAACGGGGATAAAGGCTTCACCCCTCATGTATTAGAATACGCAAATTAGGCGACATCCTTTTCAGCATTCACGAAACCTTAGAGAAATGTAGACTGATGTGTCAATAAAGGTTGGACTAGGAAAAACTTTCGGGGTATCACTTATCCTCTCGTGTTTATTGTTAGTTTATTATGCCATTATATTGCCATGAATGTCATGACCACGGATCAACTCTTATATGATAACTAATCAACAATAGTATTGATTATGCAAAACAAAAATCACCGTCAATTTTCAGAACGTTTTCTGTCCCAAGTCTGTCCGAATAATGATGAGATTATTAATAAACAGGATGATAAATCGTTTTTTGAACTCGGCAGTCATTATTCTATTAGGCCTTGCAATTAGGTCAGACATTACATCCCAGTGGCGACAGAAGTCATATACAGCATGTAGCAGACAAGTAAATTATGACGTTCATTTCACCATATTAAATATTTTTAGAAAAATGGCAGTATATACTTACCAAGCAGCAATAACGTTGCTGTGCTGAGTAAAGAACACCGTCACACTGCTGGATGCACCGCATGTTGCCTTTTTTTTTTCTTCTTTTTTTTGTAGCTAAGTGATGAGTCGTGGTGTCTAAACAATCACATTGGCCACCGAGACCGAAGTAGTTAATACTGACTTGAGTTTATGCCCATAACCTTTGGATATTTATGATTCATATATGAGGCAATACTTTGAATTTGAAAATATTCTAGACTGGCGTTTTTGGGGTTTCATTGGTCGTATTAGGGGCAAAAAAAAATAAATTACTGTTGACATTCGGAAAACCAAAATAAATTAAAATTTATAAACTCCATATAATAAAACACTTTGTGCATCCATATGATTTTCGTTTTGTCTAACAACGACATTCTTCCGATGATCAACTCCACGTCTAGACTAGCCGTCGTCCAGTCTGGGCCAGCCTCTCTCACCACTGGCCCCTATATTAGTATGCAAAGTTAAGTTCGCCTGGTCCCGGGTTTAGGATGTTGCGTAACGTATCAGGGGTTGGACTTCCTGTATGGCGCCAACCCCCTCATTGTCGTTTTTGATTCTGTAGGTATCAAGAAGAATTGTGTCGGAAGTGGTCGGCTTACTTTCAGTTCCGTTTAGGAATGGATTGGAATCTCGAATTTATGTCAAAGGCGTAACGCTGGGACTTATGAGGTCATTCAGCGCTGAAAGGGGAATTGAGAGTAGAAAGGTTTGAAAGGTGTAACAGGAGGAAAATCTCGCAGTAGCACTATGAAACAATTGTTAGGAGAGGGTGGACAGCAAGATGGAAGAAAGAGAATGTGAACGTAGGTGCAGTAAAAGGAATGATAGGGGTTGCAGCTAGGGGCCGAAGGGACGCTGCAAAGAATTAAGTAATGCCTACAGTGCACCGCGTGAGTCAGTTCCGTTTAGGAGAATTATTATAATTATTCTCTTCCTATTTATTAACCTGCAAACATAATTGGCGTTTTCCTTATATATTCATTAATTTCGCTTACTATGACAGCCTTATGTACACCAATGTTGAATGTGTGGCATGCAGTAAATGTTTCTCTCTAGCAAATAATTTTTTAGCGGCTGTTTTTAATTATTTTTTTTATAATCATGATACAGCAAAAAAAGGGGGTGGGGGATATGCACTAATTTTCATGGACAGTGAGCTACGCTGCAGAACAATTCTGTAGCCGGTAATCCTTAAAGGAAACCGGTGGACTTTGGATCACAGTTTTTGGTCTTTTTGCTCAGGTTCTGGCTTTGGTTTCTTAAATCCATCGCTTCACCCGTGGGCAAGCTCAACCCCTTTCCTCTTGGGTCTGAGCAGGTCCCAAATGGGCCTCGAGAGTCCAACAGGGCTCCAGGAAGCAATTTGGCACTTTTGATCCCTGATGCCCTTTCCCTGCCGAGAGGAACCAGATTCGCCGAACAGCAGCACTAATATGCAGTTAACGGTAGCCGGTAATAGTCACAAGAAAAACGGTAACAATTTTAGCTAGGAAAAAATAAGTCACAATTTATGGTGGCCGGTAATAAATTCACAGGGAAAAATTCGCAATATTTCTTGGGGGTCATTATCTTTATGATACGTCCAGTCTTTTGTTTATGTTCATACGGAAATCCCCAACGGGCTTGTATTCTACACGTAGCAAAGGTGGATATATACCAGTTTAAAACCCTTGGGAGTTGCTGTCTGGGAAAAATTGACTTTTTTCCAGTGATTTATTTTACCTGGGTTCGCAGTAAATGTGCCTCGCTGTCAAAATTCTCAGTTCTAGAGGCCCTTTATTCCTCACACCGTTGGACTGTGGAACAGACTCCCTGCTGAGGATGTCGTGCAGTTGTAACTTCAGAAGTTGAAGCGAAGATGCAATGCATTACTACTCTAATACTATTCTTGTATTTTAAATTTTTTTCCATTTATTTATTTACTTCCTCTTACTTCTTCCTAATGAACACCATATTCTTTGGAAGCTTGAATTCAGTCAGTGGCCCCTGGGGGCTTGTTCCATATGAATAGGTTTCAGCTTCTGAATAATAATAATATTAATAATAACAGAAATAAGGCAAGCTTATCGTGAATTTGAGTCGACTTGTTCAGGTTATTATTTTGAAACCAGGAGGCTTTCCTTTGAACTTTGAGAACCATCCAGTGTTCTTATGACTAACTGAAGAACTTTTTTTTTTTTGTATACTGCATTGGAATTGACCTAGTTTGCTGTTCTAATTGTAACTTGGAACATATGAGAGAGAGAGAGAGAGAGAGAGAGAGAGAGAGAGAGAGAGAGAGAGAGAGAGAGAGAGAGAGAGAGAGAGAGAGAGAGAGTGAGTGAGTTGTACAACTACACCTTAGTCACTTCCGCAAGCTGGGGACTCTTTCCCCCTATTTTCTATGGTGTTTTCTCCACTTTTTTCTTCATTATAAATATCGAGGTAAAAAATGACATGTCAATATACATATATAATCATTTATTTCCTAATAGTTATGCACTGTACAATAAACAAACTAGTATTTTACTACGCTCGGGGCATCCTGACCGTGACACTTGAGCGTGCACCCACCAACATCCCCAGGACGCAGAGCAAAAGGCCTTTGCCTTCCAGATTACCCGTTCCCAGCAAAATAAAGAACGTCCATATAAACAACAGCTGAGCGACGACATCAGTCTCTGGAAACCAAGCAGCCGGAGGATGTTGGTGGGAGCCGAGTGGCTCTGATCGACGCCCGGAATTAAGAACACACTTCTTATATTCACATCATCTACAGCTATTCGATTTTCATGATTTAGGATCACTACTCGATTGTCCGATATGAGCAATGTCGATGTAACTCAACTGCTTTAATGGACTGCTTCGTGGCATTTCAATGGACCTTCATGGCACGATTAACTAATCAGAATGATAACGGTTACCTGATCCATGTTTTTTGTGTTGAATACCGCTTTCAAAATGTTACACCATAAAATATGCACTGCCACAAAATAACTCAAACAATCTTATTGTGCCTTTACAGTTATCTCATTTCAAATTGACTAAACCATTCACATAATAAAAATTACGTATAGAAACAAGAAGGCAGGCAGTAACTCCCTTCCCTAAAATTCCCTCTGCATGAGGCGGACGGGAGTGGCAACACTAAACTGCATTCCGAAAATGGTAAACCTCATCTCACACAAACTCCACTCATCTACAGTACTGATAAACTCCTAAAAGAAAATCCCTCTTCACTACCAGGCTAGCACAGTCAGTCTTCCAAATTTGACATTCATCGTCACACCTACTACATTATCAAAATAATTAAAGCTTCATTGGAGTTTCAGGAGCTGAACCAGCTGGGAGGGGTTTATATGCACATGGCTAGACTAATCCCTAAAAGGGGCCTTAACTTTACAGAGATAATAGCACCCTTGTGTTGAAAAGATTTTCCTTCTTTTACTTTAAGTAGAAAATGTGATTCCTTTTATGTGGTCTCCTTGTACAAAGTATATCACCTTAGATCGACATACAGAAACAAAATATCAAAATCGTCAACATAAAAGACTAAATCTGTTCTTTTTTCAAGTGAAATACAATATTAGTTTGATAGATCAAAGATGGAAAGTAGAAAACATTTTAAAATATGTACCAGAACTATTAAAATTGGGAAAATGAAGTACTAAACTTAAAAATGCAAATAACCTTCGAATATTCTTAAAAATACCGGTAACGCAACGTTAAGCCAATAGCAAACGGTCAACAAGGACTCAAATAAAGGTCTACCTACATAACCCAAAAATTATTTAAATTCAACTGTTAAAAAATGTTTAAAGTTTTCAATCGTTAAACGTTTTTACCAAAGCCCAATAAAATAAAGCAAATAATTCAAGAGATAATAACAGAGGATATATGATTCAAAACAAAAATAAACCGATATTAAAAGAAAGGACATTGGCAAAAACTAAAGGCCAGTGTGAACGTATCGGCCTCGTTTCTGCGAGGAAATTATTCCTCAAGACCAACGAACAGCAGCAGCAGCAGCAGCCTCCTGCCATGACTTCCTAAAGCTGCAAAATAGGTCACAAGTAGGTTGTACACGTGGGATTGTTTGTGTGAACACTCTCTAAACTCGAGATTGTCCTTGAGCTAAAAAAAATTGAATGAATGAATAAATAACCCTCGTTCAACATCACTCAGTAAGGCACATATATACACTTTTTATGTATGAGTGGAGGACTTTGAGCGATATGTCTTAAGGCAATGTTACCAGGTCCAGCAATGGACTGACATACCTGACAGCAAATACGTTTAAAAAAAAGCTATATATGCACAGCAGCAGGTTCTATACAGTAGATTCCCTGCCAGTATGTCAGTCCAACGAAGGACCTTTGACAATATTTATTAAGGGAAGACATAACACAATTTTGGAATGTTCTATCACTACAACTATGAGAGTATATTTTCAAAGAATGAAAACAATAAAGGTTACCTAAAACATTTCAGGTGAACTAAAATAAAGTGCATCCTTGCAAGATGATCCATTGTACTATTAAAGAACGTGGCAATTCATAGCTACCTCATTTAGGAAGAAATATACCGTACGTGGTTAGTATGTAATGTAATCCACTAGTGAATGCCTAATATAGAGGCCCACCTAATTTGTTTTAGCCGAAAATAAAAATGACCGTGAGCATCCTGTAACTAACTGTGAACACCTACTGTACGTGTACAGAAGCATTAACGAAGGTCTCTCGTTAGACTACTAACAGCATGAAAATTCACAACCAAAAAGACAAATACTTCACTTTGAATCCAAAAAGAAAAATCAATTACATATTTCTACATTACATGTGAGCACAACAATCAAAAGTTTTGTTCTAAGTGCTTATTTTTAAACCATTAGCTGCGTTAAGGTTTAACTTGATTAAAAATTAATCCCGCTTACTCTTAAGGCACAAACCTCAATGTTAAAAAAATCAACAATTTTGCAGCCTAATAATCTCATGAAAACTTTATCATCATTCTGATGGCAGCAATAGAAAGAGAGAGAGAAAAAGGCTGAGTATGACCCATCAGAGGCTGAGGTAGGTACGAGTGGTGTCGATGGCATCCTGGGGTGGAGGAGAAGCATTCTGTTTCTCCCACTGACTGAGGGCGGCGTCCACCAACATGTACAAACACTTGAACTTGTCGGCGTCATCCTCCGGAGGGGTGGGGGGAGGTGTCACTTGAGCGGGGGTGCTGTAGCTGTGGTTGTAGTCCGTCTGCGGGACGTAATGCTCCGGTGTGGATGGCGGGTACAGAGGGGAGTCGCTGGGAGTGTAGGCAGGAGAGTGAGCATCTGTGTACAGGTTCTGGTTCGCAGTGGAGGTGGCGGGAGCCACCTCTGTGACGAAGCTCGGTGCGGTCGTCTGTTGAACGGCCCCCGGGGTAGCGTTGGGAGGAACTGCCGCTACTACGGCTACTGCTGGTGCAGGGGCTGTTGGCGATGCCGCTGCTGTGTTGTTATTCGCAAAGGTCGTGGGAGTATGGTCTGATTCTGACCCACATCCACAGGGACACACAGCCTCGTAATGGGGCTTGGTGGGAACTCTGTGGTGCTCATTGACCCAAGTGGCCACGCGGGAATCCATGGAGAAGTCGTAGTCGTGATCTGTCAGGTCGGTCGACTCCCAGCGAGGACGAGGGCGAGCATAATCGTTCTGCGACTGGCGGGCGGGGTACTCCTCCTGGTCGATGCGGTCTCTGGGGGAGATGCCCTTCAATTTCTTCGCCCTCCTGGTGATTGTGTACTTGTCAGGGTCGTGTCCTTCCCTTCGGATGATTTCTGGGAGAATTCTTCGTCTGGCATTAATGAACCAGTTGCACACCTGCAACGAAACGACAAGTCACTGAATACCAATCAAAATGGTGTTCTCGGATATTTAATTAAAACTAAAGTTACAGTGTCGCCTCTGGCACTGGGATTTTACATAGAAAATGCATCGTCCAAAGACGTAAGCCGAACAAACCCAAGCACTGCACCGGCTCAAAATAACACTAAACAAAAGATATTAAAATCGATTTCAGGACGTCAGACTACTGCAGCAGTCTATTTATTTATTTGCTATAATAATATAATCACCATTACCAAAGTCTACATTAGACGCAGATTCCAAGCACATACATACAGAAGGGCATGACACACACCTGAAGCACGGATAGGTTGGCAGCCCTGGAGAGCTGCATTTTCTCGTCATCGGAGGGGTAGGCATTGTAGCGGTGGTCGTACAGCCATTTCTTCAAGATCTTCACGGATTCTTTGGGCAGGTTGCCCCGTCGTTTTCGGGCAGCTGCAGCTGCTGCAGTCCTCAGAAAATTAGCATCGTCTCCTACAGACGAAGGGTCCGTGCTCGTGGAAGAAGATCGCTCTCGCCCTGAAGGAAACAAAGATAAATATGAATAACTCTCACATTATACAAATATACCAGAAGTTATGACAACAGGAATACTAACATTAAAATGGATCAAATAAATAGTAAAATTCAAAACATTAGCATAACCAAACTATACCTAAACATGCAAAACCACCAGACATATAGCTCAATGGGCAATATTTTTACCCAAACATTATTCCATATGCATGCTTGACTATCAATGTGGCCGCAAGATATTATGCATTAACATTTTCCGTACAAAACGTGTTAGGGCAGAAACTCGTGGTCAGTACAATTTCTAGGCCATAAACGTTGCCAAGAGGCTCCCACGCAAAACTAAACAATTCATTAGCTAAAGCCAAAGAAAGATCAATCGGCGAGACTCATTTAACGTTGAAAGATTCACTGACAGCACACATTGTAGGCAATACGTAACTTGTGCCCTGGACTGTTGCACTTCGGAAAGGCCATACATAGTTAAGTACATATCGTAGAACCGAACAAGAAATGAGCCCATGGCATTCCCCCTACTAACCGGTTCTACTTCCCAACATAAGCCTAACTCCCACTATCTGGCCTGGGAAGCAACCGACGTACCTGCTCTCTTTTGGGTAGACTGATGCTTCCCAGTCAGACAGTCTTTCATGTCTTCCGTAACACTGAATGCATGACTAGGTGATCGCAATACACGACCGTCTAAACCCGAAAAGCATGAATATTCCGCAAACGTTGTACGATTTATTCGACTGACGTATTGACTTGGTACTTTCACGAAAACATTGTTTACTACACAGCGACCTATGCTACTCGAATTTACAATGCATAAAAGGTACTGAGCTATCTCAAGTGAATCTCAGATAAAGCTCGACAAACTGCCAACCGTAATACTAACACTCTCTCATGACTGTCAAACATGTCGAGCATATCCCATGGATTTTACTCGATTTAACCCCGTTCACATCACGACTAATCTCAAGTTAAAAAAAAAAAAAAAAAAACAGTCATTAAAAGATCCTAAACGATTCAACTTTCCACCATGAACGTATGCCAAACAGCCTTACGTAACATGGCGTAGTTTTAAGGCTATGGTGACCAATACTGAGAATTTTAACCTTAATAATTACTTGTTTTAATCCATGGCTCGTCCCCATAGAAAAGGAGAGAGAGAGAGAGAGAGAGAGAGAGAGAGAGAGAGAGAGAGAGAGAGAGAGAGTAATCAAAACACATCCCATTTCGTGAGACTCCAAAATGAAGTCCCGAGAGAGCGAGTTCTTAACACATCAACTTACAATCTGTACCCTCCCCCAACCAACCCTTCCTGGGCAGTGTGCCTGACAAACAAGATTGTGTAACTCCATTGTGAGAGGTTCTTCTCAAACTAGCATTATGCAGCTACACAGGGCACTGATGACACCTCATTGGGACATTCACTAAACTCATCTCCAAAGCACATAAGTCTTGCCTTCTTTTTTCACATATTTCTCTCTCTCTCTCTCTCTCTCTCTCTCTCTCTCTCTCTCTCTCTCTCTCCACACACACACACACACATAGATAGCCTGTATATCAATCTTCAGCGCACAAGTCTTGCAGCCTTCCTCTATATGCCTAGTTCGGCTTTAACTCTTGAGTCCATATTTGAGAAAATTTCTGTGAAATAGGCAACTTGCGCCCTTTTTTAGCCCAACCAGACGAATGCACACGGATGCAAGAGGCCGAGCACAATGGGATTCAGTGAAAAAACTGTTCGACATAAATACAGTAACGGTAACATCAAATAACAAAATTTCAAGATGCTATCCTCGATAAAAAAAAAAAAATTATCAGCAGATAAGGATCACCTAAAGATAAAAAGACGACAAAAGAATACTTCTACATACTCAAGGGTGCCACTAATGATGATGATGAAGGTATGATTTTTCGGATCTTTCCTAAGCAGTGACCCGAGGGTTTTAAACCCGGTATGTATCCACCTTTGCGGCGTGTTTACTTCACTTTGGTTTTATGTACAGCCCTCCACAAGGATAATTCCCTCTCTGGCGGGCCCTTGTACATTTCCAAAATAAGGCGCTTCTTATATTTTATAATTGTCTTTCGGTGTTTTCTCGTCAGTATCGTAGCTCCTGCAGAAAAGGGGTCTTTGGTTCTTTTCAAATTTGCTTTCTTCTTGTATTGAATTGCATAGAAGATTATTAGCCAAAATCATGATCCGTATTATTTTCTACCTTTGACACATTCTTTATATACTGTGCATTTATTGCCATCATATATATATTTTATGTTTAGTATCTCTATGACCTTCCTTTACACAAGCCCGTTGGGATTACCGTAAAAAAATAAAGACTGTAGATGTCATAAAGATATAAAAAAAAAATGGGTTACTGGCCCCACTCCCCATAGAGTGAGAGAATCCTGTTCTCTCGTTTTTTTTTCCGAGGAAATACTGAAGTAATCTCATTAATGCCACCAAGAGGCAACTCGCCTCATTCTTTTAAATTCAATTCGTTATAATAGCAAGTAAAAATGTCGTGCCTGTGTGGCGTAACGTTCATTAAAAGCAAAAGTTAAAAGAAAGAACTCGCCATTCCAACTTTTCAATTTAAGACAGGACACACACACACACACACACACACACACACACAGAGAGAGAGAGAGAGAGAGAGAGAGAGAGAGAGAGAGAGAGAGAGAATCCCGTGCTTCTATGAGAAAAACAAAATTACCTGCTTTCGTAATGAAAAGTTCACCATCCTGAGAGCTGTCGGAGAGGTAATGCATAATAATGGTCCCTCGTAGAGGCGAAGGGAGTCAATGGCGAATGAAACGAGTTCTCTCACTGCTGAACCTTTTTTTTTTTTTATAACTGTTAGGAACCACCAAAGCAACCCTCCCTGTCTTCACCCTGAGTTCTCTGGCTTGTTTAAAAAAAATAACGTGGCTACAGTTGCCTTGCTGATATTCCGACAACTGTTTTACTGTGAGATACTGCGACCACATGCGTATTTATGTGGTTCAGATCTACTACTGGCCATGTTAAAAGGCCCACACGCTGGGGGTGCATCAGATGTTGGTCAATTGAAAATCTCACTATCAACTGAACTCGGAATACTAGAAATGTTTCAAACCGACAGAAAGAAGTGATTGCGTAAAACTTCCATTTCTGCCTGACAGCGTGAACCACTCGCTCTGACCCGGCTTGATAGCTGTCAAAGAAACGTCAAATTTTCCAGCTCTGTCAAATACGAGCATCTTTCATCTCCGTCACAAAGGTTATGAATTAATTGAACATCCAATGTGGCACTTTCACGCATACAGAATTTAACAAGTATTATATCTATCCACAGTCTATCTTCACGAAGCACGTGGTCCTTCTATTCATTTCACTCGAGCGCGCCAAATATTGTGTAACTTCCGGACTGCTCTTAACATATCAATTAACCCCGTTACTGCTGAGAACGTCATTCATGTTAACACTGATACGCTGGCAGTGAGAATTACTCTCGAAAACAAGCACGTTAGATTTGCCACCAAGTGCAGTTACTTTTCGTATAGTGCGATGAGGACTTTGTTGCATCCACTGGTCCACCACGTGAGGGACTGAACGTGAGAATCTCTTACACTTACAGTGCCTTTTGCCTGACAGGACCCACGATGCGACGAGAACGTACTCCCTCCCAACACCCCCTCCCTTCCCCCACCTCCTATCCTCGGCCCTCACCTAACAAGACCTTGAAGAAACGACGAGTACTAAGTGGGGACTGGCGGGTACGGGGGAGCCTGAATGAAGGATAATGTGAAGGAGGGTGAGGGCCTGCATGGAGGGGCTGGCAGGAGGGGATGTACAGGGGGTGAGAGGGAACGGCGCCGCCGCAGCAGTCTTGGTAGCTAGCGCCCTTGGGGGTAGAGGTGCGCATGGGTGGAGGGTTGACCATGGGAGGCAAGCTAGAGCGCGGGGTTTTGGAGGAATGGCGGGTAACAGTCGAACCTACCTCTCTCTCTCTCTCTCTCTCTCAATTCAGTGTGAGGGCAATCGGTGACGTTCATGTTCAGTGGACGAAAAGCTTGCTGAACATCCTTGCACGAATCAAAGAAAGCCATACCGTCTTCGTGCTTTAAAAGTCCCAAAGGGTCGGTTGACATGGGGAAGGGGGGATGAGGGGTTGACCTACCTTTTAACTCATCCATTCAACCGCCTCCTTAAGGTGAAATACTTCCTGTATTACACAATGCTAGGCTATAAACGCCGCCGGCAACTGACCACCAGTTTCGACATCTTCGCAATGCAGTCGATGGCCAGGGATGTCATGTAGACTGATGACCTTGACAATGCAATACTTATTAAGTATTTACTGGACTTCTAAACAAGCTTCGCAAACATTTAAATTTGCGATGAACGCTACATGCAAAACTAGAAATGCAATGAAAGTACTCAATCGCCTCCCCACACCCTGGAGCTTACTAATACTTTTATTATTGCGAACACACTACCGGGATGGAGTCTGTTTACTTGTTATGAACCCCTGCCCTGCCCTGCAGTCTTCTTCCCAAGTTGACGGCCTTGGAACTCCACGGCTGTTCCCTGTTCCTATCGCCGTCACCTTTTCTACTCACAACAGCGGCCAAAGCAGCATTCTATCCCTACTACAAGACACACTAAGAAGCAAATGTCCTGGTCATTCTATGAGCTCTGAACTGCGTCGTCTCATGCAATTCTGCTTGAGAACATCTACTACATGCTTGAAGGTGCAAAGAATTCTCCTTACCTAAGTCGGGCAGGACAACTACGTTTGAAGCATCCCCCACGTTTTCATATCCTGGCAAGGGAAAAAATGAGTGTAAAGTCAAGATAAACATATTGTGAGTCCTCTCAGGACTTATGCACACTACGTATGCCCAGAACTTTACTCGACATTAAAATAAAATTCAATATACATTTTCTGAGCTACTCCGTGTCTCTTAGAACCATATGATCTAAAAACAAACACATTGGTACCCACTTCTAGCAGGTTTTTTATTCCTTTACTACTGGATATCACCTCTTATCGATAATTCAGCACTTGTGTATCTGACCACACTGACAAAGATCGACATACTATTCCTTGCAGACAGAGCCACAAATCTAGATCGTCTACTGCATGTTCGTTTCCAAAACGTTATTAAGTGGCATTATTTTATGCACATGTCTGCACTACCTTCCATTCACGCTAACTCAAGCTGACAGAAATCAAACATTAACACGATCCCGCAACTGCAACCTTCTGCCACATATTCGACTGAGAAGACCTGGCATCTAAGAATATCTTCCTGAGTCACCTTGCAGAATAGCATAAACACGCCCAAACATATGGGGTTAACACGGCCTCATGATGGATTTAAATCACCCGACTTTCTGTAATCCCCCTAATTCTTCGCTCCCTGGATTCTCATGACAACTGTGTGGAACTTTTTGAAACTTGTATCAAAAGCCCGTTTTGTTTTACTGCAATCAGCCAGCATGCCACGTTTACCGATGATACCTCCCAAATGAATTTAAAAATCTAAATATGATACACCGTTACAAAGATTTTTCTACGTCTCTTTGGTAACACTGTTGTTTATGGGCAAAATGCATGATTACATTACTCCACATTCATTCCACTGATTAATTAGTACTAGAGCCGCACACTCAATATCTGTCAAACTATTCAACAGAGATAACCCTCCCAACCTGAACGCTGGAAGAACTTCTTTTAAACCCCCTTCCTCAATTTTGTCCGCAGCTTCATGTTACGCTTGAACCTCCCATACTTCTAATTTTACTACAAAATTTTATTACAGCGCTTACTTAATGTAGTCCACCACTTCTGCTACGTCATGGTATTTGACAAACTTGTCCGCACGATTTACAAAAATAATTTCACATGTATAAGCATGTGAACAATTTTGACACACACAAACACACAGACTGAAACTGTATGGTATCTAGCGGAGATATTTATCCAATAAAAATGAAAAGCTTTCCAGGACTAACAGTCCTCATTGTCAAGTATCGAGGGATACTTGACAATGACTGTTTGTCAAATGAAAGAACAGGACTAACAGTCCTCATTGTCATATCGAGGATACTTGACAATGAGGACTGTTTGTCAATATCAGTGTATATATATATATATATATATATATATATATATATATATATATATATATATATATATATATATATATATATATATATATATATATATATATATATATATATATATATATATATATATATACATATATATATAATCACCAGAATTCATGGACGTTTCCTCCTTCCTGTTACTGTACTTGACGCTGTAACCCTTTCAAGTCTGACCATTGATAACCTTGCAAATCGGGCTCAGTTCATGGAGAGTGAAGGTATGTTAGTGACGCGTGCGTATGAATACCAGTGTAGTTTGTGCCTGTAATAAATACCAGAAATAAATTCTGTGGACGCTTGCTTGGCAGTCTGTTGATCTTCTCGGATAGTTCCGTATGACTAAGCTAACACTAGATAATGAATAGGTGCATAGACGCTTAGAAAACCAAGGCCAATGATGCATGGCCTGTTTTACTTGCCATCGAGGAATGTTCAAGACAAAAGAAGCTTCGATTCAGGAGTGAATTAGTCTGATGATTAACCTAATGAACCACCAACCCAGCGACCTGATAACTACCATCTTTATCACAGCCACTGTTCAGGATCAAGGCCAGCGCCGCCCTCTCAAGGGTCAAAGACGCTCGCACTTGGCGTATCCACTTCGCACATGTTGACAAGGAACTCCTTCCTATCCTGCAAAACAAGTGGAACACAACTATACTTGTACGAGTAGGGCACTGACATTTCATCATAAATGATACTTAAGAGATGTCAGCGCGGTCGCCATAGACAGAGAGAGAGAGAGAGAGAGAGAGAGAGAGAGAGAGAGAGAGAGAGAATTAAGCAATGCCATTAAACTATTAACAAGACAAAGATGTTACGTTTTATGTTGTTTAGATTATGTCTAAAGAGGAAGATATGAAAGAAGCGGCAGTGGCTACGCACTGGACATTGTATGGTATAGGGTGAGATATATATATATATATATATATATATATATATATATATATATATATATATATATATATATATATATATATATATATATATATATATATATATATATGAGAATGCTAAGGAAATGAGTAAACTTACAGAAGCTGCTTCTACACACCTTCAGCTTTACATGAGGCGGACCCCTCACTCCCTCCGTCCCCCCGTCAAGTCCCAACAACAGCCAATAGCCACAACTGACAAACCTGAAACAGACTCAAGGCCACAGAAGCCCGTAGCCACCCCATCCCCATCCCCAACCCCAGCAGCTCCCTGCAGCCTCCCAGCACCTCAGCGCCAACATACACACCAGCAGGTCACTCGGCAGATGGGTGATAGCAAGAATCTGTTTCAGCCAAAACAATCATTGTTTCTACAGTTCATCACTATAGATGTTCGTATGCTGTGAAGGGAACTACTCCTAATACTTCACAGCGAACTACTCCTAATACCACTTCAGGAGGGATCAAGGGCAGTTTCGACAGAGACGTCCTTTGCTAGTAAGCAAATCGACTGAGGTTCACAAAAGGGCATCAGACTATCAGGGTCACGATAAGGCACACAATGGCTTTCAATTTCCGTGGGTGAGCCCCGCAAGTACAGTCTGTGCTCTCATACCTGCATGTGCTCGCATGAGGGAAAGTCATATTGTCATGAATTCTGTCCCGAAAGAGAAGACTGACGTGCAGAGCAAGCAAATATTCCGAAGCGCTGGCATAGTGAGATTCGACAGAGGAGCCAGTGTATCCAAGGCCTGCTGGGGAAGGGGGAGAGGACAGACACCGACGACTTGTTAAAGACTGAAACTTGCGCTCAAGGATGTTTAACAAGAAGCCCGTCCCTTCGCCGCCGCCCAGCGGCCCACAGTCACACACCGAGAGACAAAGTGTCTGGATTTACTCAACATCAACAATGAGGTAAACGACCAAATCCCCGTCTTGGGAGCAGACACCCAATAACTGCGCATTCCACGAGTTCATACAAACATTGACCAAATGAAGTTCGTTTCAATGACTCCCACACAAGGGAACGCGGCTTCAAGCGTCCACTTCCACCAGTCAAGTCAAAACTTCACTTCAAAAATAATTTTCTATAAAAAAAAAGTCTTAGGTCAGAATTTTGCACTCTTCCCAACTTGTAAAATACCCAACAGCGACGCAAATAACACCATAAACTCAGCAATGTCTGGACTTACTCTAGCAAGGTGAGAGAATACTGGCATCTGCCAATCAAAACAGGCTTTGGAGAGGAGTGGCAGCGAGGCCGCCTTCTCATTGGCTGTCAAGAAACTGATTGCTCACCATGACACCCCTGAAAGGTTTTACTCATCTTTTATCTCCTTAGCAGTAACACAAAATTCAAAAACCTACCACCGAAGCAAGAGAATGGGCACTGCAGAAAAGGGGTGGTCTCCACATACATATATATATATATATATATATATATATATATATATATATATATATATATATATATATATATATATATATATATTACTAACTAGCCAATCTCGCCAGGCTATGGACAGGCAAAAGACAATTTACAATGCCTGCCAAAGACTGCTAGGACCTGGATGCGCTCAACCATAGAAATTAGAGGATGCTTGCAAACACAGAGAGATGCTGCAATTCTAAGTGATGCTGCGAGTACAAAACCACCGTGATGTTTTTGAGAGAGAGAGAGAGATTCCTTCGAATCCTGCCTCCTTCATCCAGTCACAATGATATATTTCACGAAAGTTTATCTCGGCTTAATGTTCAGTTTGTTTTGAATAAGGAACATTACCAAACATTCCAAGAAAGCATAACCTGATTAGATACTCCCGATGATCCAACACCATGCAGAGAGAGAGAGAGAGAGAGAGAGAGAGAGAGAGAGAGAGAGAGAGAGAGAGAGAGAGAGAGAGAGAGAGAGAGAGATATGAACTTCAATGTTCGGTGGAACGGGGCCACAGAGCTAACTTGAGAAAAGCTACTTCTGAATGAGGGTGAATCAAACGAAGTCGGCTTCGTCTTTTAATGCAGGTTGCCAACTGGCGCCAGAACCCAAAAACTCACGCGCACACACACGCACACACACACGAGAACTTACTTGTCTAAATCCCGCACTGCGTTGTTCCTGGATACTACTAAAATATTCAAAATGTGTACATTTAAATGGAAATCAAATTGAGCGTTTACTTACGCAAATAATAGTAAAAAATGTAAACAAGTACAGACAAATAAATCAACATACTTAAGAATACAATACACAGCTGATGAACATAAGAAAATTAAATGTGTACAGTGTCAAAGTCTACCATCAAAGCTAAGCAGAACATTTTTAGAATGACTCCCAACAACATTCCTACTGACCAAGTCATTTTAACCATACTACCCGGCCAGTGACTGAATTCTGATGCGAACGAACACCTTGGAACTTATCGAGTCCCTCCAAGAGGAAAACGGAGGTCAACTCCCTCAGAAGAAAAAATCCTCAAGAGTCGTCAGTACACAACTTAGCGACACACATTCACCAACCTCCGTTGGCACCAGGCCACAACACGGCAAGAATAGAGTAATAGAGCTTACAACCCATCTATCCAGAGACATTATGTTGCAGCCCATTCTTTCTCGTTCGTTCAGCTGAACAATCTACAAAACAATATCCCATTTTGAATTCAAATTTGCTGTTATAATATCCAGTAAAGGTTCCAAGACACCTTCGACAGGTCTGGCTACAACGTCGCTTTCTGAGGTCTGGAGCGCAGCTGATTCCGGCTACCCAAACGATATGTTCGACATTAATGTGCAACATCTGTAACTGCTATGGGCTATATTCTAAGGGCATAACAGCCACAGTTAAATCGCACGCTGCAACAATCAAAGATACTTGCGAAGAAGTGAACTACTGATAAACTCGAACAGCAAAAGCTGGGTTTCCAGAAACCTCAATCTGGAAGCATCAGCTGGTGCTCTTTCCTTAATTTTATGGAAGACATTTGGGGAGGTGATCTTTCGAGTTATTGGAGAAGTGCAAGCAACAAAGTGTCTCAATAAACTTTAACACACTCCGACGCCCAAAAACCCAGTGCATAATTATGTGCAAGAAATCATCGACGTTTAGCCCTAACAATTGCAATGCCTCTTATCTTGATAACTAAGGGATGACTTGCTGTAATTAAGTCTGCAAACACCTAACCGACAAACATGGACTTAAAACAAAGGCAACTCTGGTAACTCTCGGACCTGAACTTACATATACACAGGACGAATACTGTAATGATGGCTAAACATCAGTTATTCAAAGAAAAATGTTTCACTTTCATTCATTATGACAAAAACACAAAACAGCTCTACAAGAGTGAACCTGACGAACAAAATTGAAGAAAAACCTACGTTAGGAATGAGACTTATTGGGAGATAGCTGCCCCCCCCCCTGGCGACATCATGGAAAGTATACAACTAAAGAAAGCCTCTCTGTGCAAAGAGAAAGCCAGCTCGGGAGCCTCGTTCAAAGCCTTCTGGGTATCGTGTCAATCGGATGAGAGAGAGAGAGAGAGAGAGAGAGAGAGAGAGAGAGAGAGAGAGAGAGAGCGCACTTGTAAACACTGACAAGAGAAACAGGTAAACATCCCATGAAATGGAAGGAGGCAAAAGTTCGACGATTTCAATGAATGACTATTAAGAACAAAAACTAAAATGTCTGAATACATTTATGATAAAAACATGGATGTACAAAGCAACTCGGCAGTGATCATCAATGAAATAGTAGGTCTTGAATTTGACAACAGGAAAGCCCACTCTTTGGCCGTCAAAACCCTACTAGAAGTCGGGGGCCTATTCCCGAAATCGTTGAGTCACAACAAACGTCATGTCAGAACTCCAATCGTCGTCGCCCTTCTCACAAAACATAACGCATGAGATGCAAGTGAAGAAATCTCTCCCTAAGATTTTCAACCTTCCCTGGAGCAGTGTACTGCTAGCATATTTTCTGATTAGCATTCCTTCAATTTCATCTAAAAATTCTGGTGTGCCATACAAAAGAGAGAGAGAGAGAAGAGAGAGAGAGAGAGAGAGAGAGAGAGAGAGAGAGAGAGAGAGAGAGAGAGAGTCAAATAAATATCAACGCACCTAATTTATTTATAAATCCAGTATGTGCTTGACATTGCAAAATTCCGACATCTTTGAGCAACGAAGGATGGAAAGCATTATATCCCTCCTAACCCAATACGGCTGCCGCCGTCACACAACTGTGATCATGACCAAAGGCGGGTCATGGAGGGTGGGGGGGGGCGGTTATTAAGAAAACTTACACAAGGTGGTCACTGAAAGGTGAACACTTTAAGTAAGGCATCGGGCAGTTTGTAGATGGGGTCATCTTTAGAGGAAAACAAGGAGCGACCCGACCCGTTTTACGAATAAACCTTCAATGCCAAATAATAAAATTCTTTAAATTTCAAACCTGACAAAGACGGGAGCAGCAGTACTGTATGTTCAAGAGACACGAAGGGCCCACAACTCATTAACTATAGCTCAGCAACTCGCACCCCCAACTAACACATAACCAGAGGTAACCTGTTATTTTCCAGACGAGATAACTTGATCGTGACACGAGGACTTCATTACCGTGATGGCAATTCTGTACAAGAGAACATCATCTCCACAGTAATATTCAACATCACAAGCGCACTTGAAAAATCTCAAATGGAAAATGAGGACCCACGTCCCTCATACTACTGCTCTCGTTAACTCTGCCACCAAGTCTCTTGGTTGCACACATTTATCCAAAAGATTTCTCTCTCTCTCTCTCTCTCTCTCTCTCTGTATTTATCATCCTTAAAGATGCATGTTTCCTGTTTCCTCACATAAATCTTTACAATTTTAAATGTTTAGTAATGAATTACAACCCATGGACCATGATTTACCTCTAAGTAGAAAGAACTTTTACATATTCTGAGGAGCGTGCCAATCGAGAGAGAGAGAGAGAGAGAGAGAGAGAGAGAGAGAGAGAGAGAGAGAGAGAGAGAGAGAGAGAGAGAGAGAGAGAGAGAGAGAGAGAGAGAGAGAGAGATGTTGGCAGAAGTGCCACACTGTCGACGATAGAGGCTGTCCCTCTTCCTAGTTGGAAAGCATCTAGACTCATTACTGCTAATGGCATCAGGCAGTGACTCAGAACGACCTCTTTCAAGCCTATTTTTCAGGAGACATAAGAGCTCACTATGGACACACAACTCCGATTATGCAGTAACAATATGTCAGCTATTTAACATGTCTCATTCTTTGTAATATTTGTATGGATCTACTCCTCCGTCAGGTTTCGATCAAGAATGAAAGCAATCGGCCCTCTTTAAGATGATATCAAAAGGGCTATGCATTTTTGGAAAAAGTTACCGTCAACAATTTCGCTGCATAAAAACGCCTTGCTCATTCACGAAAACTAGGCCTAAGTTCATTACCGGACTGAACGACCACAAGAACTAATAACTGACCTATCGAAATGCGTGCACAAACAAAGCATCTATTACAATACATTCCATTCGACTGAACATCATGTAATGAGAGTGAATGAGCAGCCCGGGAGGCACCTCCCTCCCAGGACTGAGAGCAAGATTTCAGGAATTGCATAAAGAAAAAAAAACAAAAACAAAAAATGTAAGTGCGAACATCCAAAAATGGAACCGTTTGCAGTGACACTTTGGTTACATACCTGAAGTGATGTAGTAGTTGTTGGAATACATCCTCGATTAATGCGATTACTGATGAACTTCTACTCTTCTACTCTCTCTCTCTCTCTCTCTCCTATACCGGCCGCAAGATCAGTCTTTAGATATGTAAACACACTTCCCAGGTATCAAAACCGTGCGAACTTGCCATCTTTCCCCACTTTTACTATTTCTTGATATTTATCTTAAATCACTGACACGCGGGGTAACCGAGATACGAACAGCTCTGTCATCTTTTCCCCTCAATTATAAGAGAGAGGGAACATGATCTCAGTCAACTTCCCAAGCTGTCGACAATGACAGCTGCTGAAGGCAGCAAAGGACTTACGCAACGAAGTTTCGAGTCCTACTCAAACTTTAAAAGAAAAACGAGTTTATCCGAGACCCAACTCAGCGATGTAGGGATGTTATCAGACTAAAGTCGTCAACAATGCCCAGTGTCCGTCAGATGGTCTCTCCGTGTGCTTGTTTACGAACTAAATGCCCTCCATGACAGGGCAGACACGGCTGCAGGTCCACTACTGCCTGCTCTCTTTTCCCATCGCCCGCCACCTACCCTACCCTACTCCTTCCTTCTCCCTACTCTACTATTTCCGGCGCCAAACCCCGTGCCTCGGGGGCCAAAATGCTGGCACTGCACCAACCTCGCACAGGCGCCAAGTGCCAGCTGTGGTGGGCTCTGCTATGCCAACCCACCACAGACACAATCTCACTCGCACAATTTATGCAGATTTAATACAACAATCGAAAGCTCTTGCTTATTCAAACATAAGCACTGAAGAGCACGGGATGACATGACGCCAGGACCCAGAAAACCAATTGAAATTAATACTGAATATCAAAAAGGCCTCGCCAACGACGACGGCCTCCTTTGGGGCACGGTGACCTTAGCTTTCGTGGCTCTCGAGAATAGATGAGTCAGAGGGCAACTGTAACTAGAGGGCTCCTCTGTGTGACACTGCCTAGGCTATAGAGCCTCGCATCTCTCCAAACGCGTCACATTATAACGTCAAAGAACAACTCCTTGTGTCATTTATACATAACACGAATTTTCTTGAGAAAAGAGAACCTCTTGACCGCATGATCAACATACAAAGAAACATTACAATTCTTTCTGCAGCCAGCATATACATACATAAACACTTGTTATATGCATAGGTACATACATTATATATATATATATATATATATATATATATATATATATATATATATATATATATATATATATATATATATTTATATATATATATATATATATATATATATATATTATATATATATATAGTTAAGTTTTTTTGTTTTTGTCACTGATCCTGTTCGGACAAGTTATACATTATGTTATAGATTTTGTTTTTGTCACTGATCCCGCCACGTTGACATTAGCCAAGGATTTGTGTAAGAGGAGGCAGTCCAAAGCACTTTCATATTACATAATACCGGCACATGAAGGGCGAATCTTTGCAGGGGACACAGACACAAACCGGGCGAGAGGGGAAGGAGGGAGCGTGAAAGCAGTGTCTGCCTGACATGCATGCCCAAGTCTTGAAACGCGACTTTTACACCTTCGTACCCTTATTTATTTCTTCTGTGAAATACCTCTCTCGCTCTCTTCTCTTTGGTTCATTCTCATTTTCTTCCCCTCCTTTCGTTCGCTTGAAGGAGGACGGACGAGAAATGATGAATATTTGACGATATGTCATTTGGACGAAAGTCCACAACTTCATGCCAATCGCCAATTCCTGCGGCTGGGTTCCCTTGCTCCCCATTCTGGTGTGTACCCAAACAATAATGTCCACTAAGCTCGTTACGAATCAGCCTCATGGAAAGAAGAACTTAGATTTGAACGCCGAAAAACACTTCCCAAACCAAGGTCTACGCGGTGACGACGCCTTCTAGACCTGGGATGCACAAGGATCAATGGATCCTGGGATACGCTTAGCGCGCTCTAAATGAAGAACGACAGGCGTTCATTTCACACACGTGATTCAGATGACAGACTGTCTGAATATGGGGAAGATTGTTAACACAACTGTTCAGGCCGTGTTAATACAAACCAATCAATCAAGCGTGCGAATCCAGCGGCGGTGTATTTTTGTGAAATGACCGGCAAAACTAAAACGCGTCCTCTTCCTCTCTTCCAAATGTTTCGGAACGTCGCAGCGGCAAAACACTTCAAAGGCAACAACAGCCTTTCGAGCTTAGAAGAAAATAGTCTTAAACTCTGCGAAAACAACTTTGAATCATCTGAGTGAGAGGAAAAAGTGATGGAATGGAGCACATTATCCACCAGGGGTCGTTTAACAAACAATTCCACCAATATATTAGAAAGATTTGTGCAGGCCCCTATCTACCTCAGTGCCTGTATGAAGGAATAAATGCCGCGTTTATTCATAAAATATCTGGGATACCTTTCCTTTCATACTATCAGGACTCAATACACGCACATACATACACACATACGTATGTTTAAATATATAACCTGAGTTGACCAAACGTGTCAGTACAAACGGAACAAAACCATCATTCTGAGACCCCGTTAAGAGCAACAGAACAACAATTCGAACTGTGGTTCACGCATGCTACTGAGCGAACAAGTGCGACAGACAAACACACACAGAAGTCATTATATAAATCGAGAACTCCTTCGAATGTAAACATTCCTCTGATCTCGACAACCATCCAAAAGACGCAGAGCTGAGATTCAACCAAGAACTCGATGTCCCACCGAAGTCACTGACTTGCCCACCGACGTCGCTGCAGCAAGAATACCAAACGAGAAGGCGAAGGATCCTCCGAGACTCTCCAGCCATCCTCAAGACCTAAGAATCTTCCCAACAACCCCACTGACGAAGATCACGATCACAAGCTTTACTCTCATGAGGTGAAAAGAGAAACACTAATAAGCTAGCTACAATGACACATACATAAATACATACATACATATATATATATGTATATATATACATATACATGTATAATTGTACATGTTTATGAGACAAGCGTTTACGAAAAGTGGGAGGAATCCTTAAACTTTTGACGGCACTGCGGCTATCAGTATTATATACGTATCTGGTAAAAAGATATATATATATATATATATATATATATATATATATATATATATATATATATATATATATATATATATACACGAGTGTATATATATATATACATACACACATACATGTATACACATACATTCAGCAGGACGGCATACGTACCATATGCTGAAACCTCCTGACCTTTGTCTACCGCCTTTAGGAATGAGAGAAATAACGTTTCAGACATGATATGCAAATGATAATGTCATATTACATTCACGACTGACGAACTACAGTACGAAAGAGAGAGTGAGCATAATCCGCACCTAAATATGACAGTAATGATACTTTAGTAAGTGTATATTGGTTATTCCATTAACGACGCTTTGGTTATTTGCTTTCATAGACAATTATGACGCTGCTAACATTACACGTTATCACACACACACACACACACACACACACACACACACACACATATATATATATATATATATATATATATATATATATATATATATATATATATATATATATATATATATGTGTGTGTGTGTGTGTGTGTGATAACGTGCTCTTACGAGCAACAGCCCAGTGCAATACCATACATACTGTAGGCAACAGAGCCACATACGGGATATCAGCTGTCCAGAATGTTGGTTAAACTTGACTTACCGAAAAGGCGAAAGCCCACAACTTTATTTACAATTTATGGAAAGTCTTTTCAGCCCCCAAACCGTGGCAGAATAACATTCGTGAAACATGCTGCAAAAGGCGACGCTTTCGCGCTGAAAATAAAGCCCCAGTCCTACATGGTATTCTCCCCTCCCCCCGTCCCTCAGACCTGCACCTCCCCACAACCCCAGCCGAATAAAACCTCTCGTTATGCATCTTGCATGCGTAACATAATCCTCGATTCCGGCTTCACACAGATTCATTCATTACGGCGCTACCAGGCTACCAACATGGCGTTGTTTTACCAGACAGATTGTTCTAGTACCGAACCTTGTCCGTCAAATGATTACGATGAACAAGCAAAGACTACAATGTTTGTTTGATGCGCAAGATCATGCATGTTTCATTTCTTGCTCTCTCTCGGCGTTACGGTGATCAAGTTCACCTGACGGCGCTCGCGTTAACATGGACGAGAGAGAGAGAGAGAGAGAGAGAGAGAGAGAGAGAGAGAGAGAGAGAGAGAGAGAGAGAGAGAATTTCCATTGTTGTGACAGTAACGGTGTGAAGGGTAATCTTAAAGAACAAGGGTGCACATTACAGGAAAATCTTCACTCGCCTCATACACAAGTACTTTAGGCATTGGCTATAACAAAACCTCGATATAATTTAAGCATAGCACTATATGCAGATACTTCAGTTGTGGAACCCCTTGAAAAAAAAACATCGATACATCACCACTGGCAGTAAAATTCATACCTGGTCTGTCTTGTGCCAGACTAGTTCATCTTGGATATACACCTAAGGATATATAACCTTCACAGAAGGACAGGTACACAATGCACAACGGTGGGATGAGAGAGAGAGAGAGAGAGAGAGAGAGAGAGAGAGAGAGAGAGAGAGAGAGAGATAACCCGAAACTATTCCATCGAGACTAAAACCATCCAGGAAGGACGCATGCGACTACCAGCAGCATAACCCTTTCCCATAGCTATCATCTTACTTTGGTCATGTTGCAAAAATGCAAAAAACGCCAAACTCTTCCCCAAAGGCAATTCCGGCCCTTACTTTCTAGTCAACAAAAATTTTGCAACGCAACATCGTAAGAATAATAAAGCCACTTGAAACTATAAACATTTTTTATTTCAATTACCGTAACTATCAACAATAAACGGATTTAAGCTCAAAACCGGAAACACAAACTTGTAAAATGCCAACACAAATATCAGAAAAAAAAATATTTACATTAAAAGAAGGTTCTGTCTTAACCTACACCCACCGCATTCCCAACAATACGCTTTAGACCCGTAAAAGGAAACAAATATTCTGATAGCCTAAATAGTGTAACGCTAAAGCACTAGCCCTCACTTGGTCAAAGCAATGACTTCTCCAAAATAATACGAAACCCAATAAGTAAAGCGATCCACCAGCCACCTTTTACATGACGCCGTAAGGGATAGTGGATGGAGGAGAATTTGGTGACCGGGGAAGTTGGGGGGGAGGGAGCAGCAGAGGAATTTACCATTCAAAACACTTCGGGGGTCTGCTGTTTGACAGCACGAGCCTGGATACCTTGTCTGTCCAACCACGCGTTGGATTCCATACAACTCTCAATCCCAGCTGATACTTGCGAAGATGCTGTCACCCGCGCTTATCACAGGACGGTTTTCAGACGAAAAGAAATAAACGCCCTAAAGAACAATTACATTACTAATTAAATTCTTTGTGAAAAAATAACATCTGGAGTCTTAAGGCCAACGAATTGCCAACAAAGCTGTCAAACGATGGAAAATTGATAGCCTAAATGAATGGAGAAAGGACGAACGAACAAACGCGCACACTATGATATACTCTGTACACACACATATAATATATATATATATATATATATATATATATATATATATATATATATATATATATATATATATATATATATATATATATATATATATATATATATATATATATATATATATATATATAAATTGTGTTGTGTGTGGTGAATAAGGATTAATACTAGATGCTGGCTTTGAAGTAAAGTTCGTCTTCTAGGCTACAGGAGAAAGTGACTGACTTGAACTCTGTATAACTTAAATGACAGATGTGCTTCGACAAAAAACGAAATTGCCTCATGGAAAATATCAAATACTAAATAACCACTTAAAACTAAGGCGAGGGAGCGAGAGATTTATCGTGAGCATAAAGAGGCCACCATATCACATACACAGAAACAGCAAACTAAACATGACGGATGCCCCGACACACGCGGATGTTCAAGATTGAGTTTCGGAGCACGTGTGCGCAAGTCCTTCTCCTTCGCCTAGGAGATTCCCTTCCCCCTTCATCCAACATTCGCCTCTCTCCTCGATGCTAACTTCCCTCGGGAAGCCTATTTCGACAAAAATGCTGAACTGAAGGCATCGTTCGCCAATATACAAAAAAATCATCTCTAACATTTATGACTTTTATAAGAACTGGGGAAGTATATAAAAAAAATTACCACTGATATAAATGTAGATACTCACTGGTAGCCAATTCGACTGAGGCAGACATGTCTTGCGTTAGGAAGCTCTGGGGCTGCTGGAGGGAGGGTGGTAGGAGACACCGAGGGAGATGAAAGGGAGACGTTGGGGAGGGGATGGGGGCGACCCGCGCTCAATTTGACGTTTCTCTGACACACCGCGTGGAGCTTTCAAACTTTTACCAACGTGCAAACACACTGGAAAAGCTCCCATCCTACAAGTACATATTCGTCTATAGGCAGAGTAAGGCGTGTCTGCATCTCAGCTGGGCAACATCACCAATGAAAATAAAGTAAGTACAAAAAACCACGTGGTGCCCTGACTATATTTGCGTCGCGAACCGCGGCCTTGGCAACAAGGCTTCGATACAAGAAGAGAACTCTTATTTACTTACCTATTTCGTAAGTCTGGAAGTCGTGGTCGACAATCTCTTCCTTAACCACCATCTCGTCGCAGACGATGTCTTCGTCGAGAGTCATGCTATCGAAGGTTACAGACACCAGAGATACTATGACACACTAAAGTCAAACGTAGACTGACAGAGACTGTTAGTCGTTTCCCGCGCGCCAGACAACTATATGACAGCTGCCTAGGGAGCACGTGGGGTGCGCAGGCTTCTCTGCGCATGGGGGAGGAGCCTGAATGCGCGGGACGCTCTCCCATTGGTGCACAGAATAAGATGCTTCGGACCCGCCATCTACAAATGTCAGGTTGTTGTTGTCGTCAGGTTTGACTTTTCCATCTCTTAATACATGAAATAAACACAGTGGCGTTTTCATATTACTTATATTCAGAGTACTGGAGATACATCAATATTTTACATTTGAAACTTATATCCCAATAGTCGTATAGTGGCCCCATCGGTTTGTAGCGAGTCAAGCAACTTCCCAGATACCGTACATGATAACTAAGGATGTTGACTATCTCTCTCTCTCTCTCTCTCTCTCTCTCTCTCTCTCTCTCTCTCTCTCTCTCTCTCTCTCTCTCGCTGATATACGTTTGCGATTTAAAAGGCATAACTGAATAATGTCTGTGTGCCAGACTGATCCGATATAACAACAGACTGAGCCACATTACGAAACTCTTCGTATACAGAAATATTACCTACATAGAAAAACATCCAGTTGGTATTATAAATGAGAAAGAAGCACCAGTCATCGTTAAAATATTCCCCATTCCTCCGTCCCACTTTAATACCCAGACTTTCTATTTTGAAACGAAAGTGGATCAACCACTTTTATGTTTGCTGCTACAAAAGGTCGATTTAACGTTTGTCCTCCCTTGATATGTCTCTTGGGGAAGGATGACTACACACACACACTCACACACACACACACACACACACACACACATATATATATATATATATATATATATATATATATATATATATATATATATATATATATATATATATAGTGTGTGTGTGTGCGTGCGTGTTTTTTTTATTCTGCAGGTGTGCATTGCCTCGGAAATCTTGATCCAACTTGTAATAAAACGTGACGCTGTTTTAAACCGTTTGTTAGTCATCTATTGTATATATTTTATTTTGCTTCGTCACTTACAAAAAAGTTATCATCTAATGTTTTATTAAATGATCATTAGATTTTTGTATACTCTATTATTACTTTCAAGCGTTTTGAAGTATTTAGAGACAATGTCTCATTACAATCATATTTTAAAATGTATCTCCATGTCTTTTTTTAAATCTATTTTTTCCCTTGTATACTTTATTCCAGTTATTTTTAGTACTATAAATCTGCCGCTAGAAGATTCTATTTCTAGCGATTTGCAGCTAAACTAGCATTCAATAACGCTCGATTACTGTTGCAAAATTTAGTGTCAAGGCGCTCCAAGGTGGCTCAAATCGTATGAGGCTGAGCCAGAAGACAAATCATTGAGAGTAGAAAAATTCAGTGAGAAGATGCGAAATTTTTGAAATATGAGAGTAGTTCTTAATTTGCTCAAATTGCATCAATCGTACAATAATTATTAGCATATACTCTAGTCTCGTGTCCTGTGTGCATTAAGTTGTTCGATACAAATGCTCTCCGTTCTCATTTGCTGTCTTTAGCGCTAAAGATCAGAAAACTTTAACCCTGTGCTCGAGTTACACCTAGTAGTACACGTAATGGCTACTATTTGCTCCGGTACCTTTTGGTTTATGTGGTGTGCGAGCGATCATAGTTTAAAAGAGTCAATAACTATTGCAGAATTACTGGGAATTAAATGTTTTCAATTTGAGGTTACAAGTTATCGATGTATTTTTTCATATTCCTTCGGACAGGAATTAGAAGAATGTTCTAGTGCACTGCTTATTTGGTGAATTCCGTTAGTATAAATATATAATCCATAGATTTTCAATTTGATATCGATTGTAAGTGTTGTAGTTATGATTTTACAACCAAGGATGGGATTCACTAACGTCAGAAAGAAAATTATTGTAATGACTTTGATGCCAGAAAAAAATGTATCCATGTCGTATGAAAGCAGTTCCATAAATGAGTAACCTTCACAATTTACAAAAGTCCGTAGTGTCTTCACAAGTTACAGATCAGAAAATCTGACATTATACGAAGAAATAAACGTTTTCTTTCGCTATTTCTGTATAGGGCAACTCATTATAGAATTGACGGAAAACAGCTGTGCTGTTCCAAAGCGCAAGATCCCATGCTGGCACAAAACCGTTGTCTTTTTGGACGATGGCAGCAACGCAGACAACAACTGTAGATGCTGTTGGTGTGACGGAAACATAGGTCTAATGCATCTCGTTCGATCTCAGGCGAACGTCATCACCGTTTCAAGTGGAGTCAAGGCTATGGAAGGAGGCTAAGCCTTGAATTAACCCGTGAGCTTTGAAAAGGAAATGCCGCATAGACGGTTGACCTTTTCTTAAATTAACCATACGCCCTAAATCCCCTGGTAGGTCTACGAAGTCTTATCTCTAACACGCTCATGTATAAAACCGTTCACACGCATTCATGCACATACATGTAATATAACGGTCATTTTCATTTAAGTAAGCGGAGAGAGAGATGTGTATGTTTGGATATATATATATATATATATATATATATATATATATATATATATATATATATATATATATATATATATATATATATATAGCCTATAATAGATAGGGAGAGACAGAGACCTATTGATTCATTGCATTTTCCACTATATTATTCTCGCTTTCATAAGTGAAAAGGGAATTCCTGAAGTGACCACCTTCACTGATTATATTTATTCAGTTTTCTACTACACTGATTTTCAATAGATGCTTGATGACAACTTTCACGCGTCTGTCAAATTTCTGTCAGGTTTTGACTCACTTCTGTTGGCTTGTTGGCAAATTTTGACTGACGAAATCCGTCAAGCAGACGGATAAGACGTCTGTATCTCATTTATTGCCCGCCAACGTTTTGTTTCGCGTAGCTGATTTTCCTGGCTGCGTGTAGCGTAGTGCTCATACACGCATGTTTATGAGTATATATATATATATAGCCTATATATAGATATATATAGCAGAGTACCACTCATCATGATACCTGAACCATGAATGTGTAATATATTAATAAAATCTTATACAATTCATTACTTCCTGTTTTTGGGCACATTTTGTGCTCAGGAAAAGTATAATCCTTAAAGGGAGACTCACGGAGCCTTTGGTCTCGATCTGTAATCTTCAGTTATTCCTGCTTTGTGACTCCCACGTGGATCGCCCACAACTATGAAGATGGCGCACAGTATGTGGCATTCATCACCGCGTGGTTTGCATTTCCTCAGACTGAAACAGAAATGGTGCTCTCGTGAGGCCTTAACAGCCCCTCGGGAGAAACACTCGGGGAACAGGAGAGCTTACAGCCTGAAGGGTCTTGGCCACTCGGTAGACCTAAGGGCAGTTGGGAGCCCCTCGGTAAATCCTGATTCCACACCAGCCTTCAATCTGGCGATAAAAATCAGTCGTTCTTAAACACAATTTTATTTTTGATACTTAGAAAGCAAATCGTGCTTCTTCATTTGGGAATAGGAAGCATTCTGAAGCAAAATAGAAATAAAGTAGAACAAAAGAAAAAGGTTTGCGACAAAACAAGTGAAGTGAATGTCAAGTTGCATCATGAAAGTAGCATTGTTAATGGTGATGTCATTTGTAACTGTCATTCATTGGATATGTGGTGGAAAGTGCTGCAGCGAGAGTTACTATAACAAATTATTATTGTAACAAGATGGCACAGCATGATCAATTTTGACAGTACTCGATTAAATTAATACATCCCACTAATATAGCTCAATATCGAATTCAATGCCTTGGGAACTTCCACCCAAGGGGAATTACAACTGATAAGTGCATCTGCTCTGGCCAAGATTTGAACCTGGGGTTTGGTTTAGAAATAAGTGAGAAACGGTCAACAAAATGCTACTTCAGATCTACCAAGCTGTAAAGATATATATCTCTCTCTCTGTATATGTATATATATATATATATATATATATATATATATATATATATGTGTGTGTGTGTGTGTGTGTGTGTGTGTGTGTGTGTGTGTGTGTTTATGTGTGTGTGAGTGTGTGTATAACCAGGTGTCCACAATACCTGTCCATCGTTGTTTCTAAACCAGACCATGGTGTCTAAGTGACAACACACACATATATATATATATATATATATATATATATATATATATATATATATATATATATATATATATATATATATATATATATATATATAATATATATTAACTTTAACTTTATCACATACACAGTTGTTTTGTGCATTAGTAGAATTACTAAAGGACCTCATTCAAACTGAATAAATACTCCATTAGATACCATCCAGTTTGAATGAGGTCCTTTTTATATATATATATATATATATATATATATATATATATATATATATATATATATATATATATATATATATATATATATATATATATATATATAGGTATGTGAAAGTCTGTATCTATGTGTCTACAGATAAATATTAATTTTCATTTACAGACACGTGCTCACATGTATATACTTACACACTTGCAGACGGTTGTTTGCACTTATGTCTACGCCATGTGTTCTAGGCGAGGTCCACACAGAGGAGGTCTGCCAGCACGTATATTGGCCTTTCATGGGTCGCGGTCACTGGCGTCACACAGGCCGATGTTCCATTTAATCACCGGGTCAGTAGGTTGATGTCCTATACCCATCCAATTCATGTTATTCAGCATCAATTTTCTGTAAAAGAAAACTATTGAGAGTGCTTTGTCTGTCCGTCCACTTTTTTTTCTGTCCGCCTTCAGATCTTAAAAGCTACTGAAGCTAGAGGGCTGCAAATTGTTATGTTGATCATCTACCCTCCAATCATCAAACATACCAAATTGCAGCCCTCTAACTTCAGTAGATCTTATTTTAATTAAGATTAAAGTCAGCCATGATCGTGCGACTGGCACCGCAACAACACAGGCCACCACGGCCGGTTGAGGATTTCATGGGACGTGGCTGAGAGTTTCATACAGCATCATTCGCTGTGCAGAAATCTTGATTGCGCCGAAGAAACTTCGGCTCATATTTTATTTGTTTTCTATCATGGATAATAATAATAATAATAATAATAATAATAATAATAATAATAATAATAATAATAATTTGTGTTATAAAATCCACAATTATATGGTAAACTGTATTACTGTGAAGAAAACAAAAGCAAAGACACGAACACCTGAAGGGTGTTCCTCCTCATCAGTGGAATTTTAACGTAAACACTGATGACGAACACCGTTCAGGTGTTCGGAAGTCTTTGCTTTTGTCTTCTACATAATAATATAGATTACTATTTAACTGTAGGTTTTTATTACATAAACTGTTTTTCACGAGATTGTGATTTTTTTAGTTAATAATAATAATAATAATAATAATAATAATAATATGTGGTGTTGAAGGTGACAGCTGGATCAGCGACACTCAGTCTGTATAGAGTTTTCTCTATATTTCGGATAACTGATCTTTCTAGGTTACTAGAAAAATCAATTATCAGTTATCCGAAAAATACAGTGAACTCTATACAGACTGAATGCCGCTGATCCAGCTGTCACCTTCAACACCACGCGTTTAAAAGAGTCTACTGTACTACCTATTTATAATAATAATAATAATAATAATATACATACTTTCTCTGAGTATCTTTCGTTACATGCTTTAAAAAATGAAGCAACATATGGAGACCACACGACGAGCGTGAACTGACTGAGAATTTCCTTAACGAGTCTTCTGTTTAAAAACGTGCATTTTAACTCTGAGAAAGTGCGACGTGGATAAAATAAATGAAAGTGACATTGTGAAGGCTAAGGAAAACACCAAACACTAGTATAGTGCCGTTTTAGAGGAGAATTCCTCTAGGTGTTTGTTAAAGGTCTTTGCAGCGTCTATTCGGCCCTAGGTGCAACTGGTTTCATTCCTTTTACTGTACCTCCGTTCATATTCTATTTCTTCTTTCCGTTCCAGCGCAATGGCCTTAGTTGCCCCAGCGCTTGGCATGTATGCCTAAAATCTAAAAATTAATTAATATAAATCTATAAATCTCAAGGTACTTGGGGAGGTTATTTTGTAACACGAATTTCCTCTTATCTGCCATCATTTAGGACAAAATGCAAATGAACCTCTCTGATACTAAAACATTTGTAGAAATGATGAACAGAGGAAGTTAAACATGCCCTCAGATCCATTTTTCATATACACTGCCCATCATCAACTACTTTTACAGATATATATATATATATATATATATATATATATATATATATATATATCTATATATATATATATATATATATATATACATATATATATATATATATATATATATATATATATTATATATATATATATTTATTTATTTATATATATATTTTATAAATATACATACTGTATATATATGTATATGTAAATATATACATATATATATGTATAATATGAATACATACATTATATATATATATATATATATATATATATATATATATATATATATATATATATATATATATATGAATGTCTTTTACGGTGATACAACAGTGTAATATGAAGATAAAAATACCCATAAAACACTGTATGGACGTTGCAACCATATATTTCGAGCACTTCCTTCTGTGCCGCTGTTCACTGGTAAAATATGGACGGATGATAGATACAAGGGTATATATACAAAACATATGTAGGTGTGGCAGTAAGTCTCGTTGGTACGCAGGTGAATATATAAATATATATATATATTCGGTACAGTTCCTTTTACGTAATATTCTGTGACGTATAGTTTCCAATGACTGCTGACCAATGATAATAGCAGCTTCTGTTTTCATAACACCACTCGATAATCGCTTGTGTTTCTTACACCCATTTTGTTGCTGTTCAGATCCTTCAGATCCTTTTCAGAATGTTTTATTTTTACTCTCATAATCAGTAAAGTTGGCTTTGAAAGAATCAGAAATTAAGGTAAAAATTCTATTGTGTTCCTTCAGCAGCAATGTCACAAGAACTCTTTTTCTTTTTCCCTATTTTTTTCTTTTTAGTTTTCTGTGAAAGAAAACTATTGGGATGGCTTTGTCTATCCGCCCTCAGATCTTAAAAACTACTGAGTCTAGAGGGCTGCAAATTGGTATGTTGATTATCCACCCTCCAATCATCAAACACACCAAATTGCAGCCCTGTAGCCTCAGTAGTTTTTAAAATTTTATTTAAGGTTGAAGTTAGCCATGATCGTGCGTCTGGCAACGCTGTAGGTGCCAACAACACAGGCCACCACCGAGGCGTGGCTGGAAGTTTCATGAGCCGCGGCTGAGAGTTTCATGGGGCGTGTCTGAGAGTTCCGTATCGCAGAAAACTCGATTGCGCCGAAGAAATTTCGGTACATTGTTTACTTGTTTTTCTTACTTTAAGATGTCGCCGGTGGGCTCTGCCCGAAAAGCGGCCGCTATTGATGGGTCAATTGAAGTTCTGTTTCTTTTGTTTGTGAAGTTGCCGAACTTCTTACCTATGTTATTATCTGCTTTTAGTGAACATGCATGATTCCAAAATCGGGCATTTGGTATATTATTTGGTAACGTGACGTCAAGAGAGAGAGAGAGAGAGAGAGAGAGAGAGAGAGAGAGAGAGAGAGAGAGAGAGATTGGTGTCCTTTCAAAATAATTTCTTATAAAATTCACCAACGCGAGCATTATGCCACTAATGAGAGAGAGAGAGAGCATTCTCTCCAGCTCAAATTGCTGTTTCTTATTCCAGTCCATCTGTTCGGTACGAGATGCATGTGAGTAAAGTTAGCTGCATCCAGCCGTTCCCTGCCTAAAGTTCTGGAAACTGGTCTTTCAATGAACTGATGTCATTCCGTCATCACCTGCAGGTAGAATTACAGTATGAATAGACATAAAACTCTCTTTAAGTTTTCTGGACATTCTGGGTCCAGTCATAGAATATTTAAGGTCGGTTGGTTTCATATGACGTAAGAAAAGTTAAGTATACCTTATAGTTTTACCAGACCACTGAGCTAATTAACAGCTCTCCTAGGGCTGGCCCGAAGGATTAGACTTATTTTACGTGGCTAAGAACCAATTGGTTACTTAGCAACGGGACCTACAGCTTATTATGGAATCCGAACCACATTATAGCGGGAAATGAATTTCTACCACCAGAAATAAATTCCTCTAATTCTTCATTAGCCGGTCGGAGACTCGAACTCGGGCCTAGCGAGTGCTAGCCCACAACTCTACCGACCCTTCCAACGAGGAACTATGACGTAAGAAAAACAACTATGCTTGGGCTGTTACTCTGTTGTTGCTAAGATGAAGTCTCCCCACTATCACCCCACCCACCCTCCAAAACCCCATTCCTCTGACAAAATAAGAGGTCTCAATGGAGCAAGGGTCACACTGAGGCCTGCCAGCTAATGGTAGGTAGGATTAACATGAGTGAGTTGACTTCATAAACACAATTAGGAAATGATTTCTGTGTTCAGAAACAAACACCAGGAACAGAACAATGTTTCATTTTAAATGAAAATAGAATTCGTCTGATGTTCTCGAAAATCTGCCAGTTTCTCGGAGATATAACAAAGAAGCTGAGAGTAAACAACAGTCTCCTACAATATCTGACCCCAACTTCTGAAGTTTTGGGTTGCCTATTGTACAAGAGCCCGTGCTGGCAGGCATAAGTACAGCTTAATCTAACGCCTGACGGAGAGCCAAAAGACTATTCTCAGGCACTATGTGAAGATTAATTGGTATCATATTTTCAAAGTTGCTGTTATAGAGTCAATATGAATGTCACCGTGTCGTTTATTTTTAAAGACTCTAAAGTGTCTAGGAAGTTTTTCATGGAATTGCTTTGTTAGATAAATAAACACCCTGGTTTTCTTCCTTATCTATTTGTGCTTTTCATCCCCGTTTTGCTTTGATGTACTTCCTTTGGCTCTGTTTTTCGCAATCTTTCTTTTCACATACGGGCATTCTGCTGTCGAGGGCTGCTGAACAAAACAGAGCCTCTTTACTTGTCTCGAAGTTAGGATCACCTCTTTTTCTTTTCCTTTTCTTTTTCTTGTTCCCATTCGTTCTGGACTAGTTAAAAGTTTCAGCTTGCTTGTTCCTTCGACCTTTGCTCAGAATGAGGAGTATGTCTGCTCATCGTCAGTAACTTGTAACAAAGTTTTCCTTATGTCCTCCATCCTGACGGATAAATAGCTTGTTCTCTAATGAAAAGGCAACTCTTTGTGGCTGTCATTTCCCAGCTCACTCTTCGTTCAGTCACTTCGGTGCTCAAAGTCTTGAATTCTGGCCTACCTTAATTCTAAGCCATTCCTGTACTTCTTGTTCTGCATGAATCTGTAAGGAATTTGCATGAACGGGCTTTTATTCATTGCAGTATTTGTATGTGTAGTCGTTGAAAATATTTGCTGCTTCACTCTGCTCCTAAGAAAGATGGCTATTTTAATCCTTCAAACTACTTCCCTATTGCTTCAGATTCTACTGTCCTTCATCATTTGAAAGTTTACTCAAGTCTTTTAAAGTGTTTAATCCTAACTCTTTATACGATTGAGGAGAGTCAGACCAGCTCTGAGGCTGCCTCAAGAGGACGCAGCTTTTAACATGAAGGAAGTCGGTCCTCGACAGTGGCAGGAAAGGAGGCTGGAAGGTAATTAGACGTTCTACTCTGCTTTTATAAACACAAAGAAGGCATTTTTGGTGCCTAAGGAAGAAGAAAGTGCCAGAGACTTGGTTAAGTAGGTTGAAATTTTGTCTGAAACAACAAACACGGCAGTAATAACAGCCTGCGGCAAACCAGAAATTTTTCAAGTTAGCGTGGGTTTACAACATGGAGTGGTACTTGGACATTTCTGTTTGTACTGGCTATGGATGTCCTGAGTGAAGGGACTAGAAATGAGTATCTATGGGAGTTGTTACATGCAGATGATCTGGTGACTACAAAAGAGACCGAAAAAGAATTGCAAAGAAAAGCAGTAGGGTGGCAGGAATGTCTTGAATTATGTGGGTAAAACTGAGGTTATTTTGAAATCACAGTCCACACAGAGTCGCTTTTGAAAATTGCTAAGCGTAATCCAGCAATCTTTTTCGGTTCGGCTTCGACTTCGCTTTTGCTGAGAACGCTAACTTAGCTGTCATGAGGTGATCAAGAGCACAAGTTATTGCCTGCCCTGATTTCCCTTTGAGAACGATCCCGAGCATTACTTGTGTAACTGCCAACGCTTTTCAATCGCTCACACCGAACAAGATTTTTCTCTTCCATTTTTTCTTTCAAGCTCCCTTGTAATGACTACGTGGATATACAATAGTGTATAACCATTCTATAACACTCCAGACTCATACATACACACATATTATGTAAGATTACACACACACACACACACACACACACACATATATATATATATATATATATATATATATATATATATATATATATATATATATATATATATATATATATATACATATACTGTATATATACATACACACACACACACATAGGCTATATATATATAATCTGTGCGTGTACTTATACATCCTTGCCATTGCATCATGATTTTATTAAATGCATGTTCTTGTAGAGAGACGATAAGATTTCAAGGGATTGACAAACCACTTGAATGCTTAACCTATGCTGTGGGTATCTGCGTCCGAGGCCCCTCCTCAAGTGCAGCAATGTTCTTATCACTCTGAGAAGCGGGAATACGAAGCGTGGCGCAGGCGCTGTCTAGCAAAGTCCAATAAAAGATCTATCGAGACTCCGTTGCACAATAGGAAATTCTGCTCATTCGGCTCAGAACTCATTCGCCCATAATAGAGGGAAGGGGAGGTGATGTGCAATTTCCTATTTGTTTTCTTCAATGTTAATTACATGTATGTTGCAACAGGTTTATTGTAGATGTCAAAGAGAGAGAGATAGGGAGAGAGAGGGCTGGGGGTGTGGAGGAGTTGGAGAGGACATTTGGAAATTCCAGTCGTTAATGAAATGCAAAGGCAACATGAGGTTTTATTTGTCAAAGAAAATCCGTATAACAAAATTCCCCCTCCCCCTCTCTCTCTCTCTCTCTCTCTCTCTCTCTCTCTCTCTCTCTCTCTCTCTCTCTCTCTCTGTCAAGATAATTCCATTTCAGTCTAATCAATCTCTTTATCTCTGTCTCTCGTGCATGTTCAGATAAGTGGCGTTTGATAAACTTACATACATACTGTATACATATATATGTATATATATATTTATGTGTGTATATATATATATATATATATATATATATATATATATATATATATATGTGTGTGTGTGTGTGTGTGTGTGTGTGTGTGTGTGTGTGTATTATAAAGAGGGGCAGTCCAAGCATGGAATTTTATATATTATGTTGTTGCTTTCCTTAGGGCTATTTTTTATTGACATTCCTTTAATAATACATTAAAAGGAATGTTAATAAAAAAAATAGCCCTAAGGAAGCAACAACATATAATGTATAAAATTCCATGCTTGGACTGTCCCTCTTTTTATATTGGCCAGTCTAGTAAAGATTTAGATGTGTGAATTAAACAGCATAAGTATTCTGTCAAAACTGGGCAAACATCCAATACTATATTCATTCATCTAAGTGAAAACTCTCACAGGATAAATTGGGCTGAAAGTTTAGTGCTTGCCAGATGGAAAGATTTCTCTTCATGAAATCTTTTAGAATCTGCTATTATGCAGCTTACTTCCAGTTGTAATTTTAACCTTAGCCCTGGCATGTATTATTTGAACCCCTGTATTAGTGAAATATTCAAGAATGACCTTAATGATAGAATCATTGAATTAATTACTAATTAGTCAGTATATATATATATTCTATGTATTCGTATGTTTAATATATTTTTTTGTGAAAATATTCACTTTGCAAAAATGTTTATTGTTTACCATAAGGAGAATTATTGATTGTACTTTTATAACATATGTAATCAGCTTCCTCTTTCCGCAGTCATTTTTTGGTGGTCAGTATCTTTCCCTGTATAATCTTTTAATTGATTTGTCCCTGCTTTCGAGCGGTTGGGCCTAATCGTTTTTAAACCTCTCTTTTGGTAGGTCTACTATAATTCTTCAACTGTTGGATTCCAGGTACATATTTTCCTTTATGATCCCTATCTGTCATCGAGATTTATTTCTTTGTAAACTTATTTTTATATTTCTATCAGTCTGCTAAGTAAAGGACATAAGCCTAAAGGCCTAGCACCACTCCGTCGTCTCTCTTCCTTCGTATATATTCTATGTATATATATATACATACTGTATATATATATATATATATATATATATATATATATATATATATATATATATATATATATATATATATATATATATATATATATATATATATATATATATATATATATATATATATATATATATATATATATATATATATATATATACAGTATATATATTTATATATATATATATATATATATATATATATATATATATATATATATATATATATATATATATATATAAAATGTCAGTAGTGATAGTTGCATAAAAGCCCTTCTTTCCATCCGCAGTTGTTGTGTGTGATGCCAGAAAACTAAGAGGGAGGAGGAAAAAATGGTTGGTTAAGGTGAGGAACCTCGGCTGCACCATTGTTCCTTGTAGTGGGTGTCAGTGTTTTAAGGTAACGGGACACGGCGCTGTAGTTCTTATGTAATAATACCTTCCTTGCATAATATCTCGAGGGTAAAAGAGGCACCGTCATATTCCAAAAATTAATAATTACAAACCGGTGTTACGAGTGGAAATATGTCGTGTCTAAGTCCTGTCGGAAGGGCTTTCGTCTTCGCTGAGAAACAAGTAAAAGTTGCGCCGAAGTTTCTGCGGCGCAATCGAGTTTTCTGTACAGCTTATAATGCTGTATGAAACTTTCAGCCATGGCCCATGAAACTCTTAGCCGCAGCCCATGAAACCCACCCACGGACCATGAAACTCTTAGCTGCTGCCCATGAAACTCAGCCACGGTCCGGTGGCGGTCTCAGCCACGGCCCATGAAACTCTTAGCTACTGCCCATGAAACCCAGCCACGGTCCGGTGATTGGCCGCAGCCACGGCCCTTGAAACTCTTAGCCGCTGCCCATGAAACTCAGCCACGGTCCGGTTGTGGCCTGTGTTGTTGGTACCTGTAGCGGTGCCAAAAGTACAATTATGGCTAACTTCAACCTTAAATAAAATAAAAAAAACTACTAAGGCTAGAGGGCTGCAATTTGGTATGTTTGATGATTGGAGGGTAGATGATCAACATGACAATTTGCAGCCCTTTAGCCTCAGTAGTTTTTAAGATCTGAGGGAGGACAGAAAAAGTGCGGACGGACAGACAAATAGCCATCTCAGTAGTTTTCTTTTACAGAAGACTGAAAACGGGAGCAAATCATGTACGATTATAGATTCATGTGGTTGTTAAAAATACATGCATACATATACTGTATATATATACAGTGTATGTATATATGTATATATATATATATATATATATATATATATATATATATATATATATATATATATATTAACTTTATCACATACACAATTGTTCTGTGCATTAGTAGAATTACTAAAAGGACTATTCAAACTGGATGGTATCTAATGGAGTTTTTATTCAAAAGCTTTCTTGGATTAGAGTCCACATTATCAAGTATCCGTAGGAGACTTGATAATGTGGACTGTTTGTCCAAGAAAGCTTGTCTTTTTGAATAAAAATCTATTAGATACCATCCAGTTTGAATGAGGTCCCTTTAGTAATATATATATATTATCTTTATTTATATATCATACGTTCCATATGATTCAGTTATACATATATATATATATATATATATATATATATATATATATATATATATATATATATATATATATATATATATATATATATATATATATATAAATTAGCCGCAACCATTCAACCCTTGAAGAGTCTGGCGCGATCTTGTCCCTATTGGGCAGAGTCCAGATGTCCTTACCAGGCCCGTCATTCCCTTGCACACCTTGCCACACGCACAGGGGTTTCTCCTAAGCAAGGACCCGTGCTGGCTTAAGGCCGACTATATGTAATGCAGCCATCAAACGTTGCGAAACGACGGTGGTATAAAACAAGGCCAGAGAGCTTCCTGAATCATTGACAGGAATATTAGCGTCCTCTTTGCTGACTAAGTCAAGCGTAATCGTTGATATGCTTCCGCATTTTTATCTTTCTCAAAAGAAGTGGCATTACTCAGGCAAGGGTCCAAGAAAGGAAAAAACCCACGCTTGCTTTTTTTGAAAGTAATGAAGCATCATTTTTAACAGTTGGGTGTTCAGTTTTATTATGCTGCAAGGTGGCCCTTTGAGCTAGTTAGTTGAGTGTGTGTGCGAGTGTGCCCGATAATTTGAAATCAGACGATACCGGTTATAGGCCTATTTGGTAAGGTCCAAGTCACTTCAAAGAACTATCGTAATTGAAATCATGTGTTCTGTAAACCGATCTGTAGATATTGCATGTGCTCTGTGAAACGATCCACATATCTGTATCCCCTCTACTCTGTAGACCGAGCTGTACGTGTTCTGTAAAACGATCGGTAGTTATCGTATGTGCAGTTGAAAGAACTCAGTTACTTAGTGAAAGAAGCTGCACATACTGCTTGTGCTCTGTAAAATGAACTATAGCACTGTAGAATGAACTGCAGATATGATATTTACTTAGAAGAGTGAACCGTAGATAATGAGAGAGAGAGAATTATAGTATGTATTGTTTAATTATTCTTGAAAAATGTTATGATCAGTTTTTTGCGGGTTCATTATGAAAATTGCACCATCTTTTCCGATATCTGCTTCCATAGAAAGGATAAAAAAGAAAACTATTAGTAGGCCTAACCAAGCTTGATTTGTCCCAATAGTTCATTTGAAAGTGAGGCTGGTTGACCTTGAATAGCAGGAGAAATGCTTTTCATATAAGCTTCCTCGGTCGCTGTTAAAACCAGCATAGAAAGCGAAGTAAAAACACATTCATTTCGGTTCCTCCCGGGAGAATATCAGTGATGAGACTGATAACTGTCAATAGCATGATTTGTGGTGTTGCGCTGTAGATGTAAATATAACCGTATCATAGAATCTAAGTAAGAAAAAAGTAGTCACAGGTAAAAAAAAATCGCAGAAAAAAGTCAGGTATATAATCAACAATTAAAGTAATAAAACAAGAAATATTTTAAACCAGTTACAACTGGCAATACATGACTTATATATACTCATAACACTACAGTATTTATGTGTGATGGCATTACGTGTATGTGAAAAAGAAATCACGTTATGTTCAATATCTTAAGCACAGCAATGTAAACAAACAAAGATATGGAAGTCAGTCATTTATTGACTGTACATGAAATGTACTGATGGAAAACGGCTTACATGATATGGCATTACATGTATTCTCAGTTTTTTAATGCCGGTGCTCTGCCAGTCAATAACTGATTCAAAATATTTTCTGCTTTATTGCTCTAATTGTTTATGGTACTTGAATGAATTGTGACTGACTTGAATATTTGTGTTTGATTACCTGACTGTTTTTCCTAGCCAAAATTCTGAATTTTTTTTCTTTGCCTTTATTACCGGCCGCTATAAATTAATGTGACTTTTTTCCCAGGCAAAATTGTTATTTGTTTTGTGACTGTTACAGGCCACTATAAATTGACTTTTTTCCTGATAGTACCGGCCACTATAAATTAATGTGACTTTTTTCCTGTGGCTTTTTCCTAGCCAAAATTGTGATTTTTTTCTGTGCCTTTTTTTCATGGGAGTTTATTACCGGCCACCGTGTCATAGACGCTGGTCTCATACTTGACTTTTTTTTTTCCAGAGAAGGCAAAAATGAGAAACAGCCCTAAAATCATAAATTATGAGTCCTATCACGAACGGCAATTTTCGCCTTAGGGTGCATGAAAATGTGTTTTAGACATCTTAAATATATTAGCATTCTCAGTCCTCACTCCCGCGGCAATGTTGCAAGGCCTTTGCTTTTTTCTGATGTCCAGTACCCAGTAGACTCGAACATTTCGTTTGGCATATTTTAGCTCGTTTTCTAAGGCAGTTTCAAACCGGCTTCCTAATTAACCCGTTTCGAAGTTCATATCACCCCTGGGAGTTCGACCCAAAGAGATTTGGTACGAACTCTCAACGGTCCTCAGGGTTAATCCATAGTTTATGGCTCACTGGAGTGTTTACTGGAATCTGTTTCAACAGCGAAAGGGTTGTTTCCACTGCTGTACGTGCATGCGCGCCCACCCACCTCTATTCTGGAAGTTAGTATAAATTAAGCGTTAAGCGATGGAACGTCTGTACTTTTCAGCTGTAACATTTCTTATTGACTTGAATATTGGTCTGAACGCTTTTTTCTTTCTACTATGTACTGTAAACATTCTCTCTCTCTCTCTCTCTCTCTCTCTCTCTCTCTCTCTCTCTCTCTCTCTCTCTCTCGTCTTGACGTCTTAAAGCGACCGCGTTAATCCTTGTCTTGGGTGGGGTATGCTAGCAAGTAGGGCAGGTAGACCGAGTCCTGGAGTATAGACCTACAGAAGGTCGGTTTTCCTTTATTCCTGTCCTTGGTTTTTGTGCCTAAGGGTTTCCCTCCTCCAGTTTTCCCAAAAATGGTTATCCGTCTTACTCACACAACCCGCTCCGTCCGATAGCTACCAATTACCCCATGAGAGTACTTCAAAGAAAATCGAAAATATTTTCCAGAGTCCTCATTTCTATGATAACTTTTTGTATAAAAAAACACACATGTTGCACATGGTGCTACACGCGGGAAAAATATATGGGCATAAATATAGGACCAATAAAAATATAAAACTCAAAAGAACTCGTTTGTGGTGAATGAAACAAAGACATCTTAACTTCACTTTCAAATGCATCAGTGCATCCGTGTGGCGACCTTGAACCAACCACCCAAACAAACACTGGGTACAACAGTGATGCTCTCGAACTCAGGGGCACAGAGAGAGAGAGAGAGAGAGAGAGAGAGAGAGAGTTAGTTAATAAGTAGTATTTGTAAAGGCTAATAAGTAAGCCATAGAGTGCATGATTATTTTTCTTAGAGTTTATTTGTTTATTGTATCTGACATTCTCTCTCTCTCTCTCCCCTGAGTGAAATCCGTTCATATTTCTCATCCTCGTAGCGCGTTCTACGTGCTGCCCTAGAACAAGAGCCCGTGCCAGTAAAAGGCTGGCTTGATCTAGAATGAACGAACATAGTACCAGTGACATCCTAGCCCACATGTGAATGATCTGCGTCCGATGCCCGAAGCCCCAAAGATGAGGCGTGTTCCTTAAAAATTAAGTTTGTGTCTCTTGTTCATCGACAGTTGGGGTCGCAGCTGGGTTTGAGAGAGAGAGAGAGAGAGAGAGAGAGAGAGAGTGGGTCGGAGACGTGATTGCTCAGTGTATCTCATACAATAACTCTCTCTCTCTCTCTCTCTCTCTCTCACACACACACACACACACACACACACACACACACGTGTGTGAGTGTATGTTTTTAATAACGGTAAAAGAATACTGCTCCAGATAATTTAGCTCCCCTATACGACCTAGCTCGGTTATCAGTGAGGAGGGGGTGGGGGAGGGAGCTGAGAAGTCATTGTAGAACATCTTCAGAAACTATATATGGTTGTCATGATTATCATTGTGCACACATTCGTAGGAAACAAGCTAAAAACGCCTTATGGTGATGGGCAAGTTTTCAGAATAAAGAATAACACACACACACACACACACATATATATATATATATATATATATATATATATATATATATATATATATATATATATATATATATATATATATATATATATATGGGTATGGGCGTGGGGCTAACTATAATGCGACGAAATTAGGAAGAGAGACTGTCCGTCTTTTGGAGTCAGTACCTTGTCGGCCCTTCTTCCTGGTCCTTTAAATCCTACCCTTATCAAGAGAGTCCCTTTCCCTTTGGAAATGCTTAAATCCGTCGGTATAATCGCAGTGTAAATCCGGGATTAACCTTCTGGCTTCATATTGTTTATAAGCGTTACCGTGCACGTGTGCTGGAGTTTGCTCACAACGGGAAAACACTGAGAAAAATGCGAAATCTATTAGACCTTTGATGTATCAGTGAGATGTTCCTTTCATTTTTAAAACTTATTTCTTTTCGTTTTCTGTACAAATATCTTTTCTACGTCATGTATTTACATTTTATTATTTGCTTTGCTATGTTTAACCTCAATTTTTTTAAACGTTATGAAATGATTCTTTTCTCATATAAATCTTGCATATTCCATCACCACATTCAAATCTTTCCAAACGTAGAAATTTTCGTTGTAATACAGAAATGTAGGAGCATTTCATAAATGAGACTGGTGGAAGTGGTCTAAATGCGCCCAAGGTGGATCAAGCGTTGGCGCCTAAAGGACTTGTCTTAAGTTGACAGGAGAACTGACAGCGTTCGTCCAGGTATATGCCATGTTTATAGGTTCATTATCTAGATTTTGATAGAAAATAATAATGATGATGATTTAAAAACGAAATAGGTTTCAGCACTAGAGTATATATGCCAGACACCACCAAACATCTCTTGATTCATCTTGTCTTGTATTAAAGATGAATAGCAGCTGATACCGGACAATGATACGTGTGTGGCATTAGCCCACTGACTCAGATCAACGGCCAGTCCCTTCCGATAGCGGAGGGGAACCCCGAGCTGCACCCTCCTTGCCCAGCTGGCGCCCCTTCGAAGGGGGAAGGAAGAAAAGTGACCCTGATGCTCATTTAATCGATAAAACCAGGTAAAAACGTTTTATTTTTTTTTTTAACAGGACAATTGCCGTTTTTCTCCCTGACAGTTTTTTTGTTCAGAGATGAAAGAAATGTCGGTATTAATACATTCGTGACATAAACTCGCGAAGTTTGTTATAGTCTTTGTATTCGCTGTGACAAGTTAGTTTTCCTTTTCCACAGAAAAGAACGTGAGCAGTGGCCAGAGTTTGGTCATGTTGCTCATACATAAAGCAGGACCGACATTCAGCACAGCAGTCTTTTCTAGGATTTCAGTCTGAACTCCGCAGAAAGAGAAAGGGGAAACAGGATAGGATTCTACGCGAGAAAATTGAGAATAAGAAGTCGTTGTTGATGAAGCTGCCTAGTGTCAGCCAAGGTCCTTTAAATCAGAATATATTTAAAGGACCTTGGTGTCAGCACGGCCTTCCGCTCCTGAAACAGCCGTGAAACCTTTGGGAGGAAGGCTGAGGAGAACACGAGATATGATGGTGTGGGCAATTCAGAACCAGTTAGCCGGTTTCACCCCAGGGCTGCCCGTATGAGGAATAACCCATCAGTGGCCCCACAGATGGGGACACTATTATAGAGGTAACGGAGGTAGGCCGAGGAAATGAAATAATGATGGAAAAGAAAAAGTGGGACATTCCTATTAGGCATATTCGTAACCAAGAAGAGCATTGTCATTAAAGCAGGAGGAGCATCAAGTTTGTTGCTGTATCCGCAGGCAAAGGAAAGTCAGTCAGGCTGAGAACGGGGAGGTCACGGAACACGGGCATGACCTTGGCGATGACACCGCCAGAAATAGCAGACGGTGTGAGTTACTTGGTCAACATCCTGCGCTACGCAAGCGGCCACGACAGGAGAATACTTCATTTTCATATACATTTGCATACTACAGTAGATCTCCAGTCCTGATTGGGAATGCAGGGAGAGAAGTCAGATGCCAGGTGACTCCGCCAGCCTCTGTTGAAGGTGATTTGCTGCTTCGGTATGAGAACATGGGAGCTGTGATGCATGATTCGATTGTATTCATTAAATCTAATCATTTTCTCTGTTTCATTTCTGCTTGCATTTCTTTCAAATGCATTTATTGAACGGAAGTTTGGCTACAGGAACGCGAAAGAATGAAAAAATGTCAGCAGATGTTGAGATAATTTGATGACGTAATAAATGTGGAATTGAAAGGCTTAGCCTAAGTGAAAAGAAGGTTCGAGAATATTTGAGGGTAACATGTAACTCTGTCATGGGGTTATTTTTGTATGCACAATCCATTCCTATGACAGCGATGATTATTTAGACTATTTAGAACCAGAGCAATTTTAGAATCAGTACTTGTTTAATCAGAGAGAGAGAGAGAGAGAGAGAGAGAGAGAGAGAGAGAGAGAGAGAGAGAGCTCTGCAGACAAGGCCTTTCGTGGAGCGTGTGTCCAGCGCAAGTCTAGTTTGTTTCTGTGTTTGTGTATGTATATGAGAGAGAGAGAGAGAGAGAATGAATAATTCTCTCTCTCTCTCTACAACTGTCATGGCTATGACAGTTGTAGTTACGGAAACTTAAAAAAAAAAAAAACCCTGGTGTAGACTATGCCATTGATAAAATGAAACCACAAGTCGCTCCTCATCACTTAGTGCGCACAAAGATGGCTAGACATCCTCTACTTGCCTTTTTAAACAATGAAAACAGACTCCAAGAAACTACAAAGAACTTATGAATCTGCTCTAAACATCATACTGGTAGCCATGGTTGTACAGTGGAGCCATTCGCTCCGCGCCTTCCCCTCCCTGGCGTAGACAAACAACGTAACAAGCCAGTACTTGCTGTCGCTTTTGTTTTCGTTTTCCGTATTCGCTGACCTTGTGGCAGCGCAGGATCTCGAGCCCAGAGCTGCTCGTAGGAAAGGGAGCGCGGTGACTTTTCACTATAACAAAGGCTCCTCGGCTAATGACGTCCATAAAATTACTTGAAGTCTGGCGAGACTTGTGATGCCGACACTGGGACTCGCTTTCATCTTGTTATCGTGATAGAGTTTCTTGACCGCCCTTCATAACTTTGATACTATTGACGAACAGTAAACAATAAACACTTGAATTTCGTATTTAGGATTAGTGTTCGCGTGCCATGGCGACTCTCAACCTCTGCTATTTTACTTTCATAACTGATTTCAACCATAGCTTTTCGTGGTGCATTATTTACAACGACTTGTGCATTTCTTCGGGAATTATATGATTGCTAAAGTTAATTTATTACATAGCATTACTTTCGTAATCATTTCGAACCCCTTTCTCTTCCTGACAATGATGCAACAGACCATAAGAATAATATGGAGGATCATATTATGAAAATGAAATGTCTTGGTTACATGTCGCGTCCCTCCAATGGCGGCCTAGCAGATCTGCCTTGTGTACAAAACCAGTGGTTAGTGGCCCGTGCCAAACTGCCAAATTATTTTTGCCAAGGTTTTGTCAGCTGCAAGGGAAATCTCCGGGGTTATTTGAGTGTACTTTTAATGTGTGATAAATGCAACAGCTGGATGACAGTCTCTTGACGAAGATTACACTGTTAGATAGCAGTTCGTGTTGTCGTCCATAATTGTACTATTGGTTTTAGATGTGAATATACCAGTTGAAGGTGTTTGGGTGGAACAATTGTAAGAAAGGTAAAACCAATGCAATGCCGTAATTTGGAAACTGTATAAAGGGAAAAAATTTAGCATTCTTATAACAATTCGAATATCGAAATGTTTCGCTCGCCGTTCATCATTTTATCATCTTTGTGTTTGTATTTGACTTCAGTCTATTTACGCCGAGTACCATCTTCAGTGCACGCGGAAATTACGTATATTCCAATTTCGCTTCCGTCAGAAATAAGCTACCACAGTTTTCGCATACGCACTGGAATAATAATAATAATAATAAAAATAATAATAATAATATAATAATAATAATAGATAGCTCTATGGAGTTAAATGATGTGCAAGCAGGGAGAAGAGAAGATTGCCTAACACTGAGTCAGAAAAGAAGCAAACAAAATGGCACATTCCTTAGCACTGAAATTGATATGGGGATGAATGGAAGACAAAATTATGATTTGCTTTCAAGTTGCCAATATTTTTTAACTCGTTATTAGGGAGGGGAAAAAATTCAGGTGCCATAATAAATTTAAAGAAGAAAGATGACCAATACAAAAATTTAAGAGTGTGATTTCATACACAAATTAACTCTCTCTCTCTCTCTCTCTCTCTCTCTCTCTCTCTCTCTCTCTCTCTCTCTCAATTGGGTTTTGCTTGCATTTGATTAATAATAATAATGATCTTAGTTTCAGCCATATACGGAGAGGGGCAATGCAGAAACAAAACAGAACAC
>NC_089749.1:42373238-42428238 GCF_040412425.1 Macrobrachium rosenbergii | reverse complement strand
GTAATGATAAAACGGCTAAATGTTGGGAATAATGATAACCACAACAGGCAACTCTTTCGTTAGACAACAACAGATTTTACTGAGCTGAATCTCCAGTGACGAGATAGAATAATCTTAGCAAAATGAATAAATTCGTACACAAATAAACATAATTTCCGTGACTGGTGTCTTGCAAATCGCCATTCACCTTCTGGCACCCAGAATGCACTTGCGCCTGATGTCTCTTTCGAAGTCGAGCCTTTCGTCAGTCCGGATATCTCAGTATACTTGTTGTCGTCTTACTTATTGTATACTGTATAATTGTCAAAAACATGATTCGTCCAGTTTTCGTAGTTTATTGACGACCCCTGCTAAGGTTTGGAATTCTTTCCCTACTCTTGCTTCTCCTTTTTCCTCTACTATTTTATCTTTCAATTGGCCTTCTTTAGGATCGGGGCTCAAGCTTTGCATCAGAATTAACCTATCTGTTTGCGAAGTGTTCCTTTTTGCTTGTAATTTGTTTGTAGAGTTTTCTTCTCTTCAACTCCGGCACGTAGTAGACAGCTTGACGGGAGGATGACAGACAGACGGACAGAGACACAGAGCCCGACATTTTTATTAAAGATATTTTCGTGCTCAACGAGGAAGCTTGTCAGGACCGATTAAATATGATAATGCATGTTGCTAAATTCAGTCCAAGGGTACCAACAGGACACCGCCGTCACAACCAAGGTCGCTTGATGCTAAATCGTAGAGGCCTGCCTGTCCTTTTAAAGACTCGTTCTGTTTGTTCGACATCCCATTCCATAACGAGTTTCTTTGGTTTTTAGCGAAGTCGAGGAATGACTTCGTGCCTCGCTATGGCTTGGAAGACTTCGGTCTGATCTCCGGCCTTGCTTCATTTTCCTTATAGGTCTAATTGAGCAGGACAATGTCTGATCCCGCCAAAGATTGGCGTTTAGGCCTATATCGAAATTATGTGGATTATTTCCTTACTGTCACCTTTGAATGTTGTTTCAATAATAATTCTTTATCATAATTGTTATTACGGCATTCGATTGCCATATTTATACCATCACCATGCTGGTGAATATGACAATTGTAAACAGAATGCGGAAAGCGTTTGAAGTCTGTCACTGCGTATAAGTATGGAAACCATTGCTGTTCTGGTTTCTAAACAGCAATGACACTATTTATTATGCATAAAATTCTTATCACCACAATATTGCATTTCTTAAACACAAGAGAATAACTGTACTCTATAATTATGCGGACCTTTATTTTTACAGAGAGAAAAAGAGGTGGGCCGGGGTGACAAAGACAGAATGAAAAAAAAGACTTGCCTGTAGAATGATACAAATATACTTGCAGAACGGATCCACTCTTCCAGAGGCTAGGTAAGATAAAACAGCGTCTTTGTTGGAAAGTGAAAAAGACCGGTGGCAACATCTATTTCATTCGACAGTATAGGCAGAAGCTTGATCGCTTATACTTAAATACAGCCATTGATTCATTAGTGATGGTTGATAGGGTGGGGAGGGCCGCCAGGATAATGACCTCCAAATAGAGAGAGAGAGAGAGAGAGAGAGAGAGAGAGAGAGAGAGAGAGAGAGAGAGAGAGAGATAACGGGGGCGGGAGCTGTTGGAGAAAGAGGGTTGCAAAGGAGAAAAAGCAAAGGAAGAGAGTTCAGGAGGTGAGTGAGGAAGAAGGACGAAACGACGTATAGAGAGAGAGAGAGAGAGAGAGAGAGAGAGAGAGAGAGAGAGTTTAGGAGAGTTTAGGATAAAAAGGAAAGTAGTAATTCTCCGGACGTTTCATGCCACACTTCGATCGTGGCCTAACTGTGGGACAGAATGTGTTCGTTCGTATTCACCAGTATATTCTGAGCGCGCACATGAGCATGAGTGTAATGAGAAATTATTTAGGAGTTGCAATGTAAAACGCGTGGGTTTCTATATATATATATATATATATATATATATATATATATATATATATATATATATATATATATATATATATATTATATATATATATATATATATTATATATATATATATATATATATATATATATATATATATATATATATATATATATATATATATATATATATATATATATATATATATATATATATATATATATATATATATATATATATATATATATATATATTGACAGGCAGAAGTTCAATACCAAGAATACCAGATGGTCAATTGTCAAAGGGTAATAAACAGAAAGATAATCCGGGATGTAGCAGTCACAAACTAAAACCATCGATCTAACTGCAAGAGATCCGGAAGTTTAGCCATACAAAATCCAAAAACATGTATAAAATTGAATACCAGATGGTTAATTGCCAGGGGTAATAAACAAAAGGTAATCCAGGAAAATCCGTGACCACGCAGTCACAAACTAAAACCAAATACTTAACCATAAGAGATACGGAATCTTACCCATTCAAATTACAGAAACATGTATAAAACTGAATACTAACTTTGCTGATATTTTTCAACAACTTTTTTAATTATGAAGGCATCAAGTTTAAACAAACTAAGACTTAAATTTAAAACACTATCACCATTTGACTTGATGAAATAAGATTCAATGATATTTCTTTTAGCTGTGTCGTTGCGCGGGACTAAAGATCTTGCTTCACTCCAGTTAATAGGATGATCTGAATCTCTCATATGTACGAATAATGCACTCGATATTTGGCCAGTTCTCACAGAATATTGGTGTTGTTTGATTCGTTGTGAAAGTGATTTTCCAGTTTGTCCGTAATATATTTTATCACACTTTTTACAAGGAGTTTCATAGATGCAGTCAGAAACATCTTTATGAGAATTTTTTATTACTAAACTCATAACGTTAAAATTACTGAAAACAACATTTATGTTGAAAAGCTTTAAAATTCTAGGAATCTGTAAAAAGATTTCATCATACTAATTTGAGAATATTATGCTTGCTGAATTCAAGTTTATTATTAGTTAAATAAAATGTTTTCCTGGCTCTTTTCCATGCTACACCTACAAAGGTCCTTGGGTATTTAAGTTTCAAAGCAATATCATAAATAGTTTTGATCTCAGCATCAATGAACTGCGGGCTACAAACGCGTAAAGCCCATAAAAACATTCCAGAAAAGACAGAGATTTAACATTTTCATGATGACTGGAATAATAATGAACAAACGAGGCAGTGTTAGTTGATTTTCGAAAGACTGGAAAGGTGAAATTTCTATCATGTCTATGGACAGTTACATCAAGAAAATTCAAATTACAATTTCTTTCTTCCTCTACGGTAAATTTTATAGAAGGGACTAAATTATTTAGCTTAACCAGAAATTCCTGGAGATTTTCGTGGACTATACAAAAATGTCATCCACATTCCTATACCATATAACTTTTCTGGGCAAAATTTTTGGTAAGCATTTTGTCTCAGAAAATTCCACGTAAATATAGCCAAGGACAGGAGATAAGGGATTACCCATACCCATGCCGAACTTTTGTACAGAAATTCCCCATTAAAACAAAATTTACTATCTTTGATAAAAAAAAAACCTTATAAGATTAGTGAGGTTTGCTACAGTTAGAGGAATATCATAACTTTCTAATTCTTCCTCTAAAAATTCCAGTAAATCATCTACAGGCACTTTTGTAAATAAAGAGACAACATCAAAACTAACCATAGTAAAATCAAATTTAAAATTCAAACTATTCAATTTGTCTATAAAGTCGACATTATTTTTTACATTCGTATTAGAAGTGTTTCCTACCAAAGCCGTAAGAATTTCTACAATCCATTTAGATAAATTATACGAAACTGAGCCTGCTGAACTAATGATTGGTCTAATAGGGTTATTGATTTTGTGTGTCTTGACTAAACCGTAGAGATATGGTAGGGAGGAGCACTGAGTGGTCAACTGTTTAATTAAATGGGCAGAGCCCTTTAAAATGAGTTTAATTTGTTTGCTAAAATGAGAGTTAACTGTCTGTGTGGGATCTGACCGTCACCTCAGTTTCGTGTAAGTTTCACTATCATTCAATAATGCCATTATTTTATTTACTTAGTCACTTTTATTCATTATTACCACTGTATTAGACTTATCAGCCTTTGTTACTTGCAATGTTTCGTCCCTTTTAAGGTTTTTGTAGGCCTGGAGAAATCTTGCGGGAACATTTGGGGAAGAAGGCTTGGCCATAGCACCATGCACAATACCTTTACAAATATTGATATCATCAGGACATAATTGTGACTAAATTTTTCCAAATAACAATGATTCTGAAATATCGACACAGTCCAGGTTACCGTCAGAAACACCAAAACTTAATCCATATCCCAAAGCCGCTGTCGTAGTTATCACTATCCACCGGTTTGTCTGATAAATTAACCATAAAGTTCACGTCGGCATGTTTAGTCCAGTCGCTTTCACAATAGGGTTCTTCAGCTTGAATTGAAGCTTCATTTCAAGACGGTTGCAATACCTTAATTTACCATGGCACTAATCCAGCATCCGATTCTTCCACTCCCAAGGAACAGTCTGATTAAAGCCACACTGTTTGCTTCTAAGTGGAAGTAGAAAATGCTTTCAGTATCCTTTGCATCAATGATAGTAAATTTTGTTTTAATGGGGAATTTTTTGTACAAAAGTTCGGCATGGGTATGGGTAATCCCTTATCTCCTGTCCTTAGGAATATTTACATGGAATTTTTTGAGACAAAATTCTTACCAAGAATTTTGCTTAGAAAAGTTATATGGTATAGGTATGTGGATGATATTTTCTGTATCTGGCCAGTTCACGAAAATCTCCAGGAATTTCTGGTTATGCTAAATAATTCAGTCCCTTCTATAAAATTTACCGTAGAGGAGGAAAGAAATTGTAATTTGAATTTTCTTGATGTAACTGTCCATAGACATGATAGAAATTTCACCTTTTCAGTCTTTCGAAAATCAACTAACATTGCCTCTTTTGTTCATTATTATTCCAATCATCATGAAAATGTTAAATCTCTATCTTTTCTGGAATGTTTTTAAGGGCTTTACGCGTTTGTAGCCCGCAGTTCATTGATGCTGAGATCAAAACTATTTATGATATTGCTTTGAAACTTAAATACCCAAGGACCTTTGTGGATGTAGCATGGAAAAGAGCCAGGAAAACATTTTATTTAACTAATAACAAACTTGAAATCAGCAAGCATAATATTCTCAAACTACTGTATGATGAAATCTTTTAACAGATTCCTAGAATTTTAAAGCTTTTCAGCACAAATGTTGTTTTCGGTAATTTTAACGTTAAGAGTTTAGTTATAAAAAATTCTCCTAAAGATGTTTCTGGCTGCATCTATGAAATTCCTTGTAAAAAGTGTGATAAAATATATTATGGACAAACTGGAAAATCACTTTCACAACGAATCGAACAACACCAATATTCTGTGAGAACTGGCCAAATATCGAGTGCATTATTCGTCCTTGAGAGAGGTTTAGATCACCCTATTAACTGGAGTGAAGCAAGATCTTTAGTCCCGCGCAACGACACAGCTAAAAGAAATATCATTGAATCTTGTTTTATGAAGTCAAATAGTGATAGTGTTCTAAATTTAAGTCTTGGTTTGTTTAAACTTGATGCCTTCATAATTAAAAAAGTTGTTGATAAATATAAGCAAAGTTATTATTCAGTTTTATACATGTTTCTGTAATTTGAATGGGTAAGATTCCGTATCTCTTATGGTTAAGTATTTGGTTTTAGTTTGTGACTGCGTGGTCACGGATTTTCCTGGATTACCTTTTTGTTTATTACCCCTTGGCAATTAACCATCTGGTATTCAATTTTATACATGTTTTTGGATTTTGTATGGCTAAACTTCCGGATCTCTTGCAGTTAGGTCGATGGTTTTAGTTTGTGACTGCTACATCCCGGATTATCTTTCTGTTTATTACCCTTTGACAACTGACCATCTGGTAATCTTGTTCTTTTTGTTCACTTTGTAACCTTCTTTTCATCTGGGTCTCATTTGTGCCCAGACGATGCGTTAATAAACGTGAAAGCGCTTGGTACTGAACTCCTGCCTGTCTTTTTCCTGTGGGATTCGCTTAGACACTGAAGTCACGTGCATCTCCTGTGATTTTTTTTAAATATAAATATATGTATATATATATATATATATATATATATATATATATATATATATATATATATATATATATATATATATATATATATATATATATATATATATATATATATATATATATATATATATATAAAATTCTTATCACGGGGATGACATGATACCAAATATAAGCAGATTATATGGCTACGAGGAAAGTGAATCGACGGACCGTAAGTTCTATCGTGTTTTTGGGCATTTTGCAGAACCCAAACACATCGGAACAAAAGATAACAAAGGAGACTCAGTTTTCCAAACAGTAACAAAGAATAAAGGCGTGTAAACCTACTTTAATACATACGAGGCCGTGTGGGATTAACTTAGGAACTTGGGTACAACCAGGCGAGGCAGAGGCAAAGTCAAAGGGAATTAACACGGATTTGAGATTCTTTACTTTCTCTTGTAAACCTTCGAACACCTGGACCAAAATTGGATCAAGGATTTATAGACGTGGGCTTAAATTAATATTATGTTCCTTTGTTATAGTTTTGTCAATTCGGATTCTGGGAGCTTTCTGAAAACAACATTTTTGCATCGTGTTATCATAAGAGCAAGAGACCAATCAAGGAGGTTAGATTTATGGAGACCATTGTTCATTTCAGAGGAAAAATGCTTCGCTAATGAGGTTTTTGGTGTGGGAAGCATGCAGTGATACATGCTTCATAGATGAAACTAACAGCGCAGCGCAGTACTTCATTAAGTTGAAAAGAAGATGGTGAAATGAATATGCCAGTGCTGTGAAAAAATGTTCCGAAAGTCAGCATCTTTTTCTTAAAATCATATTAGCTTAGGAAGAAAAGAATTTCATAAAACTGTTTATGAAGTGTTAGAACACCATACCAACAAACAGATTTGATCAAACATAGCAGAATATATGTATGAGAGCGAGCCTCTGAAAAATCACGTATTTTGCTTATTAGGGCCGTTTCAGAAAATTACTTACCAGTACGACATTCTTAAGCTGCTTATAGGCTATACTTCAGTGGCCAGTCATGTTAATTTTAACCGTCTGCCGGCACAAAACATACACGTGTATGGATGCATATATTGTTATTTATAAAATATGAGAACGTTGTTTTCAAGCATTCGACGATAGTCCGTTGAGCGCACTTGGTCAAAAGAGGCTGTAGGGAGGGCTAAGCAGCCATGCCAAACGAGCTTTCCTCACGTAGGCAATCGGCAAAATAGACTTCCTTCTGATTCTTAAGAAGAAGAATCTGCTTGAGAAACGTGTGGTTATAATTGAGAGCAGTATTTTAATTAATATATTGCTAGAAATAGCTTATGAAAATATTCATTAAGACAATGTGACACCTTTTTCCTCACGATATGCTAAATCTGCTTGTGCCCCAATTACGGGGATGGTGAGGAGGAAGACAATTTTATGGTTTTGGGTCAGTATCCTCGGGTCAGTCCCTTTCATTAAAGGTCCTCTATACTTTACAATCGGGACAAACTTTGGCGAAATGTAAAATAGAAGAAAACAAAAAGCAAAAAAATTTATTATTAAAATAAGACCAACGAGCCTTACATTCATTAAAGTAATCTAGACTGTGTAAAAAAAAAAAAAAGCCCAAATAATGAATGACATACAAAAGGGAATGAGTTAACTGGAAGTAGTTAATATTTGAACCGATTTAATTTCTGGTCACACACCTTCTGGTAATGACTTATCGCCTAGAAAAGAGGTTTTAACTATAAACGCTGCTGTTTATAAGGAAAAGGAATCCAGGAAATACCACAGAGGATTATAACCGCCAAGGTCGAAGGAAGCGGGTATCCACGATCTGTGATTTGACCTTCGAGAAACGGAAACATGTCGACAGCAGCTCAGGAGATGATTCCCTATGATTTATTGTACTGACCAGACACCTGGACCCCGCAGTACGTAAACTTTCAGACCTTGATATGTGATGCAAATGTGTTTAGGACAAACAGCTGCTTCTGTTAATCTTATAATTGTTGTGTATGAAATTTGCCTCCAGGAAGGCTGCTGTGTTTTCTTTGTTTGTGGTTTAGTCTCAGTTTTTGTGAAGAAGTTATGTGGAATTGGTGGTTGTTGCACGATGTTTAAGCCTATGTTTTACACTTCTGTTTTATCTTAATTTCACTTTAAACAGTGGGGTAACTAAAGGGGCGGGCCTCGCCCAGGCCGGCACTGCCGGGCGGGCGTCACTGGCATCTTTTGAGCAGGTTTGGTGTTGTTTTTGTTTTAGCTTTGTGAAATAAAATAAATGTTTGAGATGTTAAGGCTTAAAATGTGCATTTAATTTCACTTCTTGAGTACTTTTTAGAACGGGAAAGGGGCGGCAATTTCAGAGTCCGCCCCGGGCGCCGCTAACGCTAGTTACGCGACTGACTTTAAACCGAAAATGAATAATGTACATGGTTCAGAAAGAGTTTCTATGTCTTCCTTGAGAGAAAACAAACAGCAGGAAAGAAAGAAAGTAACAATAAACGATGAGTAGTTAATTACTCCCGCAAGCGTCCTGCTCTCCGAAGGTCTTTTTAAAAGACCACCTTGCTGGGAGTGCTCGCTGACTCACCTGGCCTCACGGATTAGTGAAGCGTCAGCGCGGTCAGTCAGGGCATCTCAGTAAATCCAACCTTGCTGGGACCATTCACTCATGTGATTTTTCACTCATGCGCGCAAAAAGAGCTTTACGTTGAATTATCCTGATGTTTACCTATAGCTTTTATCTTGTCTGACCTTAGTAAGAGAATCACAGCCCATGCATGTCATTTCATGAACAATATTGTTACTCTGGTGAGGGAGGTTTTTTAAGCATGTTTATTACACTTTTATTTTACGAAAAATTATACGTTCAATGAATCTTTTTTCAAATTTCATTTGACTGACTCGTATCCGATGAAATAAGGCAAACAAGGGTGTTCTTGGGTCATTCTTTGTTCCTGTCACCTTTTTCATAAAATGTCTTCACAGCCTTACTGTAGGAAGCATTCAAACCGTGAGGTGGGTTGTAACACAAGTCCCTCCCTGCCGATTTTCCTAATGCTCTGCAGCTCATTACCCAGGAATTCAGGACGGACAACACGTGATGCTCGCAGAATCATTGAGAGGAGACAGAGATTTGTATATGATGTCCTGAAAACTAATGTACACGAGTTAAACGATTTATAAATGTTCTGTATTCACTAAATTTACGTTGAAAATGTCCACGTCTGATAACCATGTCTAATAAGGGCAAACAGTTTTTCCAAAATTGATTTACATATAAGTTTTTAGGTACAATAACCAAAATATCATCTGCACATCAAAACCAAGGTACAGAATAAAAATTATTTTAAATAATCTTAGTAATAAAATGATTTTTATAAAAAAATTATATATATATATATATATATATATATATATATATATATATATATATATATATATATATGTGTGTGTGTGTGTGTGTGTGTGTGTGTGTGTGTGTGTGTGTGTGTGTGTATGTATAACTGAATCACGAAAATATGGAACGTGATGAATATATAAATAAAGATAAAATCCTGAAGGAAACTGGAGTGCTTTTATGAGGCCTTTCGACACTTAACGTCCTTTACTTAGCAGACTGAAGAAATATATATATATATATATATATATATATATATATATATATATATATATATATATATATATATATATATATATTATATATATATATATATATTCGAGAGAACTGGAGATGGAGTGTTACCTATTGCCATTCCAAACGCTTCCATGCAGAATTTTCCATTAAGAATGAACTTCCAGTCACAAATACACAGTCTAATTCATTCCAAAATTTGACAGAAGGTTAGCGGTCAAACCAGCCCTGTTCATTAATTTTCCAGATGCTCTAATACCGATTCCAGAGGCTCTTTTGTCAATGAAGAAGAAGCATCGAAACTTACCAATCAGGAAGTCGGGACTGATCGTGACACTGTTTCATTTGAATGAATAAAATGGGTGCTTGATGTTTCTAATGACGCCCATGGCAATTTTGTAGGATATTTTGAAAGTTTATAACAGACTTAGTTATAGGTGTCAGAGGATTATTTTTTCTATGCTTTTTAACCAAGCCTTACAGTAAGGTAATGTTGGAGAATTGGAAAACTGAGCAAGAGTGTCTTTCTTATTTTTCAATATTTTTCTTACATTAGGTGCGGATGACCTAATTACCTCTTTAAGGAAGTCTTTATTCATTTTCGTGTAATAAACTTAATAAATCTTCCACTTTTAAGACTTTTAAGGTATATGTTACGTTATCCATTATTACTACGGTTTTTGATTTATCGGCCGAGAGATGTGAATGGTTTTTTCACTTCTCAGTTCTGTCAAGGTATTCCTAAACCGTTGAGGGAATTAATAGCATTTGGAAAAGTCCTTTCACAATATCAAAGAGACGATGTGGGAGGTGAATTCTTCAAAGGAAAAACGAGAAGACGCCGCAGCCAAATCATTGACCCAGGTACAGTAGCAAATGCGGATCTTTCCTAGATAGCGACCCCAACAAAGTTCGGGGGTCGTTATCTTGGACTAATATTTCTTGGGGGCCATTATCTTTGTGATACTTATACTCTTTTGTTTATGTTTTTACGGTCATCCCCAACGGGCTTATACTGAACACGCCGCAAAGGTGGATACGTATACTGGGTTAAAAGTTTTACCCTTGGGGTCACTATCTAGGAAAGATCTGCAAATGCCAAGCTGTATCCTAAAGCACCCGCAACTTCTACAAGCACATTTGTACAAGACAGTCATCCACCACTCAGTCTTTTCTTGCCTTTCGCCCAGTCGCTGGCCTCAGTGAGTTTCTTCTAAGTTAAGTATACCTTAGTTTTATCAGACCACTGAGCTGATTAACAGCTCTCCTTGGGCTGGCCCGAAGGATTAGATTTATTTTACGTGGCTAAGAACCAACTGGTTACCTAGCAACGGGCCCTACAGCTTTCTTGTGGAATCCGAACCACATTATGACGAAAAATGAATTTCTATCACCAGAAATAAATTCCTCCTATTCTTCATTGGCCGGCCGGAGAGTCGAACGTTGGGCCAACAGCGTGCTAGCCGAGAGCTCTACCCACCCCTCCAATGAAGAACTCGTGAGTTTCTTCAGTTTTCCATTGAGCCGCCATTGTAGGTTGTTGGTCTGAGTCTGACGGTAGTGAACGCTGGAAAGCCCCATCGGCCTTGGATAAAATATCTCCCCTGTGGTTTCCATGGCTTTTGACATGAGACCTCATAATTCACTGGTACGTTCTCAGGAGGAAAAGCAGTAAAGATTTTGGAAGGACATCCCCGTCCAGATATGTTAGGAACCCGCCATGAACTCTTAAAGGACGATCACGGAGCAGGGTCTTAGAGAAAATAGTTATGTATGATACAAAGATAGGCTCCAAAAGAATAAAAGAATACACGGCCCTCATTATGTATAACTAATATAAAACTAATATATATATATATATATATATATATATATATATATATATATATATATATATATATATATATATATATATATAATATATAAGTGTCCATTGTCTGTTCTTCAAATCAAACCTGATATCTAAGTGCTTGTCCCGGAGTCTAAGGCACCATTTATATATGGGGGAAATGGTCCAGTCTAGTGCACCATTTATATATGGTGACCCCTGGAGTGTCCAGTGTCTGTTCTTTAAATCAAACCTGGTATCTAAGTGCTTAATATTTGATTACCAAACTTACCAATTATTCAACAATTATAGTTACCTCACAAAAGCCAGACACCTGAACCCTCATCACACATAAAAGACGACTGATTGCTCTAAAGGCAACAGTGATCCCTTATAAAACTTATCAATCATGAAAGAAAGCAGATAAAGTTCGTTAAACAGGTGTGAGGTAAAATCTAAGGGCATCACTCCATTAACATTATAAAGTTCAAGTATTTCTATTTATTTAATTTCCCTGGTTCGAGCTCACTTCAATTACTTGAAGGAAAACATCTCACTTACCACTCTATCCCTAATTCAAATCAAAATTACTGGTGGGTCAATGAATGAAACTCTGATATAATATTTTAAATACAAAAATTTATTTCTAAATTCAAAGATTATACATGACATTTAACAGTCTCAGGGAAATTATTATTATTTGAAAACAAAAAAAATTGGATTAAATCTGAATTAATCATCAGTCAAAATTAAATCAGAAATTAATTTATTAATTCATAAAAATTATTCAAGAAAGATTTAAATTGTTAAATAACAAAACTTGATTGAAAGGAAATATACTGTAAGTAAATTAATTCCCGTATTAAACAAAATAAGGCAAATAAATCAATCATATAAAAATGTGGATACAAAAGACACAGAAATATACTCTGCAAAAAGATTAAATATCCAAAATGTAAAGCAAAAATTAAGGCAATAGCAAACACATCACATATATGTATAAAAGAAAAATTCTTCAAAAGATAAAGCATAAAACATATAACACGAAAAAATATTAAAAAGTGAAAAGGTATCTTTACATATAACCACTCTAAATATTTTTCTTAGTGTACTAGAAACCCACAATTATATATGTTTACAATACCTTGGTACCAAATGCTTCGTGTCTTTAACCAGGCGCGTTACACACACACTTAATAAAATACACTGTTCAGATAACTCAGACACATTTACTAAGGAATTAAACAGTTAAAGAATATGAGTGACCATCGTCTACCAAAATATCAATTACATTAAAACGGGACATTCGTAATCCCGAGGAGAGCGGCGGCGGCGAGAGAGAGAGAGAGAGAGAGACGCGGAGCGAAAAACGCAGCTCCTTTCCACAACGCTTTTTGGTCTCTGAGTGTCGACTCCTCTGTATGGGCGTCTATCTACGTGGTAGGTCTTTCCACAGTGTTTTTGATCGCATCCCAATGGAATGCATTACTTCAGCAGTTTTGAAAATAGACTAACAAACGCTCTCTATACAACGAACAAGGGTTCTCTCTCTTAGCGCCACTCACATCCTCTCTAACTATACAGCGTCTCAAGACATACAGCGTTCAATCATTTTACCTACGCTAACTCTTTTACGGTATACGCGTATCTGAACACAAAATCATAGTTATACAACAATTCACACATACACACGGGGAGATTACTGCATTATGAAAACCACAGCATAAGACTCCTCCCCCAAGAAGATTGGTTATCCCGGGGTTGAATCCAACGATTCACAACGGGATAAGTAATCAGCAACCACATTGTTCTTACCCAAGATATGCTGTACCTTAATATTATAGGGTTGCAAGCACAGAGACCACCGAGTGAGTCTCTGGTTGTGATTCTTGATCCGCTGTAAAAACGTGAGCGGATTGTGATCAGACAGCACTAAAATCTCTTCATTCCTAGGTCTGTTCACATACACTTCAAACTTTTTCAATGCTGTGATTAAGACTAGAGTTTCTTTTTCTATCGTGGAATACACTTTCTGATGCTTTTTCAGTTTCGAAGACATGAAACATATGGGATGCAAAAGTTCACTTTCATCTTCTTGAAGTAGTACAGCTCCAATTCCACAGTCAGAGGCATCAACTTGTATCACAAATTTCTTATTGAAGTCTGGAGCCCGAAGAACTGGTCTTGAAGTTAAAATGGCTTTTACCTTCTCAAAGGATTCTTGACATTCTGTAGTCCAAACAAACTTAGCTTTGGGACTAGTTAAGTCAGTTAAAGGGGCTACTACAGCTGAGAAATTCGGGCAGAAACGCCGATAGAATCCTGCCATGCCCAAAAATCTCTGTAACTGTTTTCTAGTAGTAGGTGGGGTAGCCTTATGGATACCCTCTACATTAGCGTTTACTGGAGCGAGAAGGCCTTTCCCAACTTTAAACCCAAGATACTGCACAGTTGCCTTCCCGAACTCACTCTTCTCTAGGTTGACTGTTAGTCCTGCTTCCCTTAGTTTCTTGAAAACTTTCCTCAGGATCTTCAGATGTTCTTCCCATGTTGTAGAGTAAATGACTATGTCATCCAGATATACACCTACTCCTTCTATGGACCTAGCAGTTGATCCATCACTCGTTGAAACGTTGCAGGTGCATTCATCAGACCAAATGGCAGAACAGTATACTGATACAGTCCAAAAGGAGTAATAAAGCTGACAGCAATTTAGCACTCTCATCTAAGGGAATTTGATAGTATCCCTTCAACAAGTCTATCTTGGAGACAAACTTGGCTTGTCCAACATTATCAAGTAACTGATCTATAAGAGGCAAGGGATAATTGTCAGCCACACTGATGGAATTCAGCTTCCTATAATCAGTACACATCCTAAATGAGCCATCTGGTTTCTTCACTAACACACATGGAGAACTGTAGTGACTTGAACTGGGTTCTGCTAATCCATGCTGTAACAAATATTCAACTTCTTTCTTCAAAACATCTCGATGATAAGGTGATAGGCGATAAGCTCTCTGTTTGAATGGTCTGCCATCTTCTTGGATCTTGATCTCATGCTTGATCAGATCAGTACACCGAGGTACATCTGCAAATAGTTCTGTGAAGCTTCTAATCACTTCGCACAACTCACCACCTTGCTCAACACTCAAATGTTTCAGTTTATCCTCCAAATTTTCCAAAATTGAAGAATTATTCATCTTGCTTTCAGCTCCCAATTCATATCCATCGTCGTCTTCTGTAGTTGAAGTTGTCTGGGTTATTGACACAGTTTCCATTTTGGTTTCTGAGAAGTAAGGTTTTAAGAGGTTTACATGTATCTTCCTTTTTCGTCTTCGTCTTTCTGGTGTTTCAATTACATAAGTTCTATCACTTAACCTCTCAATTATCTTGTAAGGACCTTGAAACTTGTTGGAAAGGGGAAATCTCTTGACAGGTAAAAACACTAACACTTGTTGACCAACACTAAAATTTCTTAGCTTAGTCTTCTTATCATATCTCCTTTTCATTTTCTCTTGACTCAGTTTCAGATTTTCTAAAGAGAATTTTCTAATCCCTTCCAATCTTTTCCTCAAGTTCTTTACATACTCTCCTTGGATTTCCACTTGATTTTCTTCCCAATTTTCTGCAAGAATTTTCAACGGTCCTCTCACTTCTCTACCAAAAATCATCTCGTTAGGTGAACAACCCATGCTTTCTTGATAAGCATTCCTAATTTCAAATAACATCAATTGTACACCAACATCCCAGTCTCTGCCTGACTCAGAACAATACTTAGTCAGCATACTTTTCAATGTCTGGTGAAACCTTTCCAAGGATACTTAGTCAGCATACTTTTCAATGTCTGGTGAAACCTTTGCTCCTTGAGTCTCTGGGTGATATGCAGTGGACAACTGTTGTTTCACACCCTAACAAGTTCATCACATCCTGAAATAGTTTGGAAGTAAAATTGGTTCCTCTATCACTTTGTACAATTTCAGGTATCCCAAACTTTGAGAAAAACTCCACTAGTTTCTCAGCAACTATCTTGGCAGATATGTTTCTAACAGGAATTGCCTCAGGATATCTTGTCACAGGACACATCAATGTTAACAGATACTCATGACCCTTCTTCGTCTTCGGCAGTGGTCCAACCATATCTATAATCACCTTGCTAAAGGGTTCTCCTCTAACTTCTATAGGTTGTAGGGGGGCTTTCTGAATGGTTTCATTTGGCTTTCCAGCTATCTGGCAGGTATGACACTCCCGACAGAACTTGCTAACATCTTTGTGAAGTCCAGGCCAGAAAAAAATATTTCATGGTCTTCTCCACAGTCTTCCTGATTCCCATATGTCCAGACTCATGAGCTACTGCTACTACTTGCTTCCTCAATGGACGTGGGATCAAAATTTGGTGATATTCGCCCCATTCAGCATCTCCTGGTATATCTGCAGGTCTATGCTTCCTCATCAGCAAACCTTCCTTCAGATAATAACAGGTAGGAGTTTGTTGCATCTCTTCTTGATCAACAACTCTGAAAAACAGCTCAGCTAAGGATACATCCTTTTTCTGTAGGTCCATTAGCTTCTCCCTGGTCACCTGACCAACTTCAAGGGTTGAGCTCTCAATATCTGCTAACTCAGCTACTGTAGTTTCACTGTTATCTTCAGGAACATCTTGACTACTCAGAGTCTCTTCAGGGACGACAGCTTCTTCTTGGGAAACCTCTTCTTGATCAGCACTAGGGGAAGTATCATTTCTCTGGAACAACTCTTCTAAGCTCAATGATCCTTCTTGAGTGGGTAAATCCTCAGTCTCTTCACTTGCAGGCATAGTCCTCTTCATGCTCCTAGTAGTCACACAGCTAGGAAATAGGTGGGGGTTATTCTTCTCCAAATCTACTGTAGGACTAATCCTCAATGGTTTATCTGTCACTATAGGACAAGGAACAAATGGCACACTACCAACTTCATTCCCTAACAGAACATGTACACCTTCAACAGCCAGTGAGTCCTTTACAGCAAAATCAACATCTCCTGTCACTAATTCACATGACAGGTGTAAGCGGCATATAGGAGTTACCTCTTCTCCTCCTATACCCTTCAAAATAACAGAATCTCCTGTAAGATTCTCCTCCAACTGGGGGTGAGCACCACGGACTACCACACTATGGTTGCTCCCTGTATCACGTAACACCTTGACTGGTACCTGCACACTTCCTCCTGGAGTTGTCAGCGTACCCTCATAGATATATGGCTTAAAAGCCTCCAAACTGCTCAGCCACTCACTGCTTGAAGTTACATTTCCACTGGTTGCTAAACATTCAGCTTGTTTAGTCTCAGTCTTCACTGGAGCTTGACTCTTCCCCACATTGTTCTTTGTAGTCTGTTTCACCTGGTCATTTCTTACTACTTGACCAACTGGTTTGGGCTGCCAATGTGTCTGATGACACTCCCGACTGAAGTGTCCTGCTCTTCCACACTTGTAGCAGACAACATTAGGCTTCTGTAATTGCCTTGCAACATTATTATATGAGGATTTTACATTAGCTTGCTGAGGGATATTACCCTGAAATGACTTGGTATTACCACTTGTAGGATTCCCATTAAATCTGCTCCTGAAACTTGGGTGAGACCTAAAACCTGTGCGTTGATTCGGGTACTTGACATTATAGTTCCTTTTGCTGCTGATGATATTGAAATCCTCACTAAGTGTAGCAGCTTTGTCAAGTTTATTCACCTCTCTCTCTCTCAGATAGGCTCTTATGTGTTCAGGAATTCCCCTAAGATATTGTTCAAGAACAACTAATTCTTCAAGATCTTCCAATGTTTTAACTTTAGCAGCCTCCAACCATCGTTTAAAACATCTTCTCACTTTGTACGCATAATCCAAGAAAGTTATCTGGTCATCCTTTCTCAAAGATCTGAATCTTTCATTATAATATTCAGTGGTCATCTGGTAAACTTGTAGCACATTGTGTTTAAGTACCTTGTACTCTTTACACTGATCAGCTGATAAGGCTAAATAGGCACTTCGTCCTTTACCAATGAGAACACTCTGCAACAAGACTGACCATTTATCCTCTGGCCATCCCATTCCTGCAGCCACTTTTTCAAAGTGATCAAAAAACTCATCTGGAGCTTCTTCTGTAAACTTTGGAATTAACTTCTGCACTCTTACTACATCAAATACAGGGTCTGAATCACCTTGAGTAGGGTTAGAAGGTGTTACAGGCAATTCAGCTGTAGCTTTCAACCTTTCCATCTCTCTCTTGTGTCTAGCTATTTCTCTTTCTTCTTCTGCTATTTTTCTTAATTCTTCAGCAGCTTTCTCTTCTTCTCTTTCTTTTTCTTTCTCGTTTTCTCTGTCTTCTTTCTCTCTTTCAGCCTGCATTCTCTCTCTTTCAGCCTGCATCTTCAGCTTAATCAAATTTGCTTCTGCTTCTAGACGTCTAAGCTCTGCCTCTGCATCACTTTTCTCTTTCTTTTGCCCATGTTTATCTATAAGTTCTGCCTCAGCTGCGTTCAACAATTCTTGAGCTTCTCCGAGCTCCTCATCTATTTTACCAGAGTCTATCAATGCTTGGATTGCAATGAATTTTATTTGTGCCTTTACCATGTTGGCAGACACCTGACCACCACATGCTACTGCTATCTCACTCCACTGTGCTTTAGTCAGAGTGATTTCAGATAACTCTTGGATGGAGGGGTTTGCTAAAAACTCCTGAACGTCGAATAGAGCCATTTTTTCAGTTACTGAATTAACAATTCAATATGACAACAATTCAATACAATAAATTGCAAAAAACAATTATATGGTCACTCTTCCAAAATGCAAAGAACAATTATATGGTCACTCTCCTCACAAAATAAAAGAACTATATGGTCACTCTCCTCATAAAATATGTCCCTAACACCACCAGTATACACCAGAGTGATATTTGTGATCTGTTTTCCCAGGGTCTTGGGCACCACTTATATATGGGGGGAAATGTACAGGATCTGTTCTTCAAATCAAACCTGATATCTAAGTGCTTGTCCCGGATTCTAAGGCACCATTTATATATGGGGGAAATGGTCCAGTCTAGTGCACCATTTATATATGGTGACCCCGGAGTGTCCAGTGTCTGTTCTTTAAATCAAACCTGGTATCTAAGTGCTTAATATTTGATTACCAAACTTACCAATTATTCAACAATTATAGTTACCTCACAAAAAGCCAGACACCTGAACCCTCATCACACATAAAAGACGACTGATTGCTCTAAAGGCAACAGTGATCCCTTATAAAACTTATCAATCATGAAAGAAAGCAGATAAAGTTCGTTAAACAGGTGTGAGGTAAAATCTAAGGGCATCACTCCATTAACATTATAAAGTTCAAGTATTTCTATTTATTTAATTCCCTGGTTCGAGCTCACTTCAATTACTTGAAGGAAAACATCTCACTTACCACTCTATCCCTAATTCAAATCAAAATTACTGGTGGGTCAATGAATGAAACTCTGATATAATATTTTAAATACAAAAATTTATTTCTAAATTCAAAGATTATACATGACATTTAACAGTCTCAGGAAATTATTATTATTTGAAAAATTGGATTAAATCTGAATTAATCATCAGTCAAAATTAAATCAGAAATTAATTTATTAATTCATAAAAATTATTCAAGAAAGATTTAAATTGTTAAATAACAAAACTTGATTGAAAGGAAATATACTGTAAGTAAATTAATTCCCACGTATTAAACAAAATAAGGCAAATAAATCAATCATATAAAAATGTGGATACAAAAGACACAGAAATATACTCTGCAAAAGATTAAATATCCAAAAATGTAAAGCAAAAATTAAGGCAATAGCAAACACATCACATATATGTATAAAAGAAAAATTCTTCAAAAGATAAAGCATAAAACATATAACACGAAAAAATATTAAAAAAGTGAAAAGGTATCTTTACATATAACCACTCTAAATATTTTTCTTAGTGCACTAGAAACCCACAATTATATATGTTTACAATACCTTGGTACCAAATGCTTCGTGTCTTTAACCAGGCGCCGTTACACACACACTTAATAAAATACACTGTTCAGATAACTCAGACACATTTACTAAGGAATTAAACAGTTAAAGAATATGAGTGACCATCGTCTACCAAAATATCAATTACATTAAAACGGGACATTCGTAATCCCGAGAGCGAGCGAGCGAGAGAGAGAGAGAGAGAGAGAGAGACGCGGAGCGGAAAAACGCAGCTCCTTTCCACAACGCTTTTTGGTCTCTGAGTGTCGACTCCTCTGTATGGGCGTCTATCTACGTGGTAGGTCTTTCCACAGTGTTTTGATCGCATCCCAATGGAATGCATTACTTCAGCAGTTTTGAAAATAGACTAACAAACGCTCTCTATACAACGAACAAGGGTTCTCTCTCTCTTAGCGCCACTCACATCCTCTCTAACCATACAGCGTCTCAAGACATACAGCGTTCAATCATTTTACCTACGCTAACTCTTTTACGGTATACGCGTATCTGAACACAAAATCATAGTTATACAACAATTCACACATACACACGGGGAGATTACTGCATTATGAAAACCACAGCATAAGAATATATATATATATATGCTGGCAATGTCTTCCGAACAGGAGACAAAATATTTGTTCTGTTGTGTGACTGGTAAAAGTATGTGCTGCCAACCTCGGAAGACACGAGTTCCAATCAAAAATCTCAAACTGACAGAATCTTTGAGGCACAGTTTAATTGTCATACCACGATTCGTGTCCAAATGGCAATAGAGGCAGGACTAGACTAATGTATAATATCGCTTTCTTGTTGAATTTCTATCTGTTTGGTTTCCCAACCTTATTCAGCCTGCCCATTCTTTGATTTGCGTGTGTGCTTTTCTGTATATCACTGAATTCAGGCTCGAGAGTGCTTACATTAGATATCATATCATCGTTTCCAAATACGTGAAAGACTTATCCTCAGCAACCCTCTCTCTCCTCTCCATTTAGTGTGCTGACTTCGTTATTATTTCTCTGATTTTCATAGCTATATCGTAAGTAAGTCTTTTCTCTCCAAGCTTCATAAACCAGGTGGTGTTTTCTTCACAGACGGCTTTGGCATATTCTGAGGATGTCAAATTTCTGTCGTTACACCAATCTAAACCTTCTCTTTCATTTCCGGCCACGTTTTTCCTGTATTTAACACAAATTTACTTATATATACTGGGAATTTCAACAACAAATTTCCAGATTGTTTCCAGATAAGAATGAAATTAGAATATTAATACAATTCATTGAGCAAACTCATTTGGTACTCATCCAGGTCTATTTCTTCATCAGTTGCGCAAGTTTATACATACACATGCATATATATATATATATATATATATATATATATATATATATATATATATATATATATATATATATATATATATATAGGAAAATGACTCTTTATTTTATTGTTTGATGGTTTTGTGTATATCTGCCACATGCAGTTTTTGTGAAGAATAACACTAGAAAGTTTAGAAATTAAGGAAAATGACTCTTTACTTTTACACTTTTCCAGATGGTTTTCCTCCTTGTATATCTGCCACATGCAGTTTTATAGCTGAATATATATATATATATATATATATATATATATATATATATATATATTTATATATATATATACATATACATATATTTATGTTTTTATACATATACACATATATATATATAATATATATATATATATATATATATATATATATATATATATATATATATATATATATGCAAAGGCAATTTATAAGCCTAAATGTCTAGAATAAATAAAGAATGGATAATTGTCGTGAAAAGTTTGACCTGAAGAATTTGGGGATGAAGCTGCTAGCCCTTGTGCCCTTCTCCATATTGACTATAAACCACCACAGTTGAGTAACTTGCATATTCATAATTCAGTGTTCTGATGAACATCAACAAGAGGCGAGTAGCATGAGCACCATCCACAGGTCTGTTCTTGAACATAAGAACATGTGCGTGTGCACCTGTATAACATGAATGGATGACAAGACATTAGCTTTCACCTTCACATATTTATCAATTTATCTGGGTGGAAGACGCGATGACTTTGGTGTTATCAGACCCTTTTGACTAATCTTATCATCACCTCGACGGGTAGAACTCAACCTCTGAAATACTCACGTTGTAAAGGCTCATGATGATGCTGAACGCCGTCCAAAGTTGACGAGTATTGACGAAAGGTAAATGAGTCCCTGAACGACTGTGTCAAGGCTAGACGGCCATGAAATAGACGACAGATGAAGGAAGAAGCGAGAAGGTTTGGGAATTCTCTTCTGAAAGATTTGGAGTTAGTTCGTGCGGGTGTCAAAGCCTAAGGTTTATTAAGGAAGCTGCAAGGGCACTGAAACAGAAATGAACTTGTCAACAATCAGCCCACCTGACATGTGCTAATGTAGGGAAATAGACAGACCAGTCAGGGTGCTAAGTTGGAAATTTTAAAAAACCAGTAAAAACAGATATAACCATGCAAATAAAAACAAAAAAAAATAAAAATGAAGAAATAAATAAATAATTAAATGAATAGGAAAATAAATAGACCAATGGATAACCAAATAAGAAAATAAGTATTGCTTCAGCTTAGCCTTGGCGATAAGATTCCGAATCTAAACCTCGGTGAATGTCAGAACGGGGGCGGTGGAAGGTGGCTGAGATCATTCGGGCGATGTTTTTGCTGATAAGAAACGATATCTTTGTTGAACGATCCATCCACGGCCGCTATTGGAGTCTTCCATTTTTCTAGTATATCACCTGTCAAGATTTTCATACATGAGATTCATTTCCCGGTGTTCTTCAAGGTTTTCAAAGTACATCTAATATCACGGATCTTACATTTTGATAGTTTAGATATAACAAGATCTTGTCTCCTGTATCACTGTATAGAGTCAAGTGACACTGCCTTTGCTCTCTTCTGTCATTGGGTAGATAAAATGGTTATTGATAAATAATGTCTTCCGGCAGATTTTATGTCAGTGGATTATTTATTCAACACTTATTTGTTTACTTATTTGTTTTTATATTTCTGGCATTTTTATATGTTAGCATTTCTCACTTTATTCATTTTATCTAATACTGTTTTAAGCGTCGTGGACCAATGCCCTGTTGCTCTGACTCTCTCTCTCTCTCTCTCTCTCTCTCTCTCTCTCTCTCTCTCTCTCGTACAGATAGGCAGGCATTCCATACAATGGCATGTTGCTTTGTAAGTTACTGGTCATGTAGCCTGGTTCCATATGGATTGTTTATCATTCTGAACAACAACGTTGAGTGTAATAATAGCGAGAGAGAGAGGGAGAGAGAGATCATCTGATTTAAGATGATAAATGCCTTTTAGTTTTCTGTAAAAGAAAACTATTTTGCTGGCTCTGTCTGTCCGTCCGCACTTTTTTCTGTCCGCCCTCAAATCTTAAAAACTACCGAGGCTAGAGGGCTCCAAATTGGTATGTTGATCATCCACCCTCCAATCATCAAACATACCGGATGCAGTCCTCTAGACTCAGTGTTTTTTTTTTTTGTTTAAGGTTACGCCTAGCCATAATCGTACGTCTGGCAAAGATATAGGCCATGCCACCACCGGGCCGTGGTTAAAGTTTCATGGGCTGCGGCTCACACAGCATTGTACCGAGACCACCGAAAGATAGATCTATTTTCGGTGGCCTCGATTGTACGCTGTACAGAAAACTCGATTGCGCCGAAGAAACTTCGGCGCATCTTTTACTTGTTTAATTAATGTGAATAACTGAGACGCTGGGTCTAGAGTCACTCCTCGGCATGAGAAAAACATCGCCGAGAAAAGGCAGATATTGTAAATAACTATTAGCGATGACTTCGAGGAATAGACTGCCTTTCTATATCATCAGGGGAATACACTTTTCGAAAATCTTTCTCCGGCGGCGGCTGTTGTGCCTTCCTGTTCAGAGGCATTTGTATGCTATGGGCGTGTACGGAAAGGCACGTACTCATGCACGCATGCGCGGCTCAGAGGGACTCCGTAGTTCTCACTATGCATGCAGAAGTGACAGCTCGCAGATGCCTCTAGACGATGCTATAACAACTCTTTCGGGTACTTTGTTTTCTTGGAGAGAGAGAGAGAGAGAGAGAGAGAGTGTGTGTGTGCGTGTGTGTGTGTCATACATATTATAATCTTTTCTCTAGTTAGGTTTTATATTTTTTTTTATCTTTTGTTAGAAAAATATTACATTTCTTTTACATAAGAAAAATATAAAATTTCATTTACATAGTAAGAAAAATATTACATTTCATTTACATAAGTAAGATATTACCAAAATATTACAAAATTATATACCTACAATGTTTACAAATTATTATGGATTTAAAATAAAAAAAAATTAGAATTCGAAATCGATATACTTTTCACTGAATACATTTGCAATGTTGTCTTTCTATAAGTTTCTTAATAACCACCTATCATAACTTAATTTACTGTTCGCTAAGGCACACCTTTCTTCTTTTGTGTATTTGTTTTTTTTACTTATCCAAACAGCATATATTTATCCAACGATCATTATTATAGCACTATTTCGGTCTTTTATAGTGCTATATTTAAAACTGAACATGATGGTATTCAAAAATTTATCCCTGTTAATCTCACAACAAAGGTATAGTGCATTTTGGAAATATTTCAATGTACATTTAATAAACTTACAAAAATAAAATATATGTGATATATATTCTGTCCCTTCACAATTGTCACGTTTGTTACTACTTTTAATGCCTAAAGTATTGAGCCTTTGGTTGGTTACTAAAGTCCCATGTACATACTTAAAGATCACTTCTCTCTCTCTCTCTCTGCAACTCCAATAAATGAGGCGTTTATGCTTTTCCACATAAACCTCTAGTCCAAAAGAGGATAGTTTTCTTCAACATTTGGTTTAACATGTGGTCTTATCATATGGTAAATTTCCTTACTCTTTATATTTGGAAACTTGCTGTGTACATTGACTTTTCGTATTACATCTATAGCAAATGAATAAACTGGAGTAGCTAAAAATGACAATTCAATGTAGTTTCTCTCATCTACTAGATAACTTAATCTGATACTGCAATAGTAATAGCATAGACCTTCATCATTAAATAATTCTTTTAAACAAGTTGCACAAAATATTGAAAGTGCTTTAAAATGTACATTTAGTATTCCTAGTCCTCCGTCTTCCCTTGATAAACACAAAGTGTTTCTGTTTATAGGATGATAACTACCACTCCATTAATCTCATTCAGTGGCTCGTTTGTGTTATCCACGACTGTGTATACATTATGAGATGAAGCATATATATATATATATATATATATATATATATATATATATATATATATATAGAGAGAGAGAGAGAGAGAGAGAGAGAGAGAGAGAGAGAGAGAGAGATACTGATCTAACCACACAAATAAACGATGCTTAGGGCCCCTTTTATTTGGGATGTACAAAGAAAGCACAAATGATTTCTTCTTCCAGATGAAAACACCGTAGAAAAATCTATTGATGGAGTGCATCTGAAAACGGTGCGCGCCGTGCATTCCGGCCTAGATAGTGGTACATATTGGGACACAGTCGCGTAATTCGTGCGTCAGTCTAGGGCTAGGGGTGTTCTTGTTTAGCCTGAATACGTCTTGTTCCTTTTCCGCTGTTGACCTGCGAAAGGAATTTGGTACCTGGTAGATATTCGACTGTGGTGGATTGAAGCCAGTGTGAAAAAAGGAAGCGGGACTTGCAATGAGAGTTGATAAGGCTCGGGCCCAAGTTTAAATAAAAAATTTGAATGTTGAAAATTTTGTTGTTTAAACTACAAGGAATTAAGCATTTTGTATCTGGAAGAGATGGATTTCAGTTCAAAGATAAAGTTGCCTGTAAGATTATTTAAAGTTAATGATATTTTTAAGAATTGACTTTTGTTGACGCAGTTATTATGATGATGATAATAATGATAACAGTTGATTTAATGTTGAAGGGCATATGCAATATAATGGGGTGAGCCGTACGACTGGAAGAAAGCAATCGGGTATCAACAATGACAATTATCACACATCTCCTCATTGAGAAAGATTTTTAGAATCTGTAAGTTGCAACCAGAGTTGGTTTCCCAGTATCATTCAATATTGCGTTATGCAATACTCCCCCTGCCTGTTAATTTTGTCAGTCATAAACATAATTTGAGAGTGGGACGGGGACTTCAATGCTATTCTTATAGTTTTTTTTCTGAATTTTACTGACACCCATTCCTAATACATCGAATGCACCACATCGAGAGAGGGAGAGCGAGATTTTTTTAAGAGAGAGAGAGAGAAAGAGACGACCTTACTGGTATCCGTCTACCCTTCCCCCGTGATGCTGGCTTGCCACATATGAGTATGAAAATAAACTTGGCGATGGCAACGGGCGGGTTCTGTGGGTGGCTGTGCCGCGGTTGTATTCGACAACCTTCTACCAACCATCATTTCCTCCTCCTCCTCCTCCTCCTCCTCCTCCTCCTCCTTCCACCCGTCCCATCTACAGTGAGAGTATTAAATTAGGAAATGTTGAACAGAAGGTCCAACTCTGACCTTTGTGACAGTTTGCATAAGACCGAGAATCCGGCAAAGGTTCCGATCTGGTAAGGTGAACTGTCGACAGTGGCACTGGGTACTGACGGGGCTGAAACCTTTCGCCGTAAAAATAGGGACGAGGCAGAAATGGACAAGAGTACTTAATCTGCGAGTAAGAAGAAACGGTTGAGGGTACTTGAGATCACAAAAAACTTGTTAACTAGACTCACTACATCGTGCTAGCGTTGCATTGACTAACTTCAGACAAGAACGAAGCGACTCATTGTTGATGTTGTTGAAAGACATCGAGTAATAGCACTAGCACTCCCTTTAACTGAGGTGATGTGTTTTGCAGCTGGATGTCGTTTATCTGCATAAAACGTTGCTTATCCTTGATACTGAATATTGATGAGGTTCTTTCAACATGCTCTTCTAAACAAATTGATAATTTAGCACTGAGGTTATAGTCTCTGATTGTCATGATTCGTAAAATTCTTCTATTCACCTCTTAATCGAACTCGGTTCTAGATACTGTAAATGTAGTTTTCAGTATAGTATGAGGCAAGATTGGAAAGGGCAGTTTACCAAGTACACTGCCGTAAACAATACCCTCTGCGTTTTCGTAAAGATTCTTGTTCATTCACCTACAGTGCACGTGGAGGAGAACTTCTACTGAAAATGTGAACATGTAAACTAAAACAATTGACAAAAACGAGGCTATGAGAGGTTAGCCCTCAACCCTTGATTTATTGCAGCTGTGAACGCCTTCATGTCCCATATCCAAGTTCTTCGGTATTCTGAAATGGCGATGCCCTCGAAGCTCTGCTCTTAGTCTTTGCTGTTCACGGAAGTCAACACTGGCCTTAATCTGATGTCATGATTAACCCTTTCATTCATCATAAGTTGGCTTCCACAGGTATCTACCCTGGCCCCGGCCAGAATTGCAGCCTCTGCCTTTCGGCCAACCCAAAAGGCATAGGACTGAATTTTGGCCGGGTAGATGCACTCATCTTTTTTAGTCCCTGTGGTTGCAGAGTAGCGCCCCAGGTATAGTGAATGTGATGTAAAGAGGTATTTGTGGCCTTATATATACAGTATATATATATATATATATATATATATATATATATATATATATATATATATATATATATATATATATGTGTGTGTGTGTGTGTACGTGTGTGTGTGTGTGTTTCAATCTATTTATCCCGTGGAAATCAGTCTTGAGAAAAGAGGAAAACTATTACTTGTATACAAAACATCTTAATTCAGTAATGTCAACGATCTTTGGAGCAAGCACTGGCTCCGTCATCAGGGCTGATAAAAGTTATGAAAAGAAAGAAAATCACTAAAACCTTTTTTGAACACTGAAATACGATAATAAAGTTTCTACAGAGATTAAACAAAATTGTCATGTACAAGTGAAGAAACAAGTAGCATTGAAGATATTCAAAAAGTAAATAAATAAATGAATAATGGAGGCATCTGATAACTGTAAATAATAAAAAAGCGCGCATCTGTGTCAGAGGGCAACGATTTAGGACGAGTTTCTGGCTTAAAAGACTTAGCACCTTTTTAAGCCACCCTCCTCCGAGGTGGAAGGCTTACAAGCGCAAAAAATAATAATGTTCACATTATTTATTTTCTAAACAGTTCGGAGTTCATCGTTCCAATCACCATGACATTTGGGATATTCAGGTAGCTGAAGAGGCAAAGGTATGTCTCCTCTTAGTTAAAAACCCTTCCATCGAGTGGGTTTTCATAATACAAATTTCTGGTATTCTTTGCAGAAATGCCCCTTTTGAGAAAGCCTTTCCATGCGGTCTTCTCGCTCTTCATTGTCACGAGTCAGTCGCATTCTCTGTCTGTGTTCTGATCAATTGGAACCCCGTTTCGTGGATGTTAAGGCTCTCCCTCGGCCCCACTTTCTCATGCGCTGACATTTTTGCCATTTCTGCGTCTCCACATTTCTCACACTTTCAGTCCTCCTTCCACCACTCGCACTGTGTGAGCATTCATTCACCTCAACAGCCTCAACCTTTTTTTCTACTTTCATTTGTCTTCAACATCCACATTTCACTTCCATAAAGGAGAGTTTGCTTAATAACCTCTTCTTGCATCCCATCTTTTATTTTCCATGGACAGTCTTTTAGGCCGGGCTCACGCTGCTCCAGGCATTTGTCGGCAGCTGTTTAAGGCGCCAAAAGACAGCTTTGACTGCCGGACGAAAAGCCTTGTGACTGATTATAAGACACGAGCAGACGAAATCTTCTTGGCATGCACCATTTCCAACACTTTCCAACCCGCGACCATTTGTGCTACTGAACTGATCTTAGTTGACAGTAGCGTCTTGTGCTGACGTTTCAAAGGGACTCTGTGAAATGGAACTATTGTGCATTTCAGGGCCGTGTCTAATTGATTTTCGTCGATAAAATCTTTACAAAGCATCGGATGTGGATCGTATTTTGGAAATAGTATTTGAAGCCTCAGCCTGATTGGCAAAAATATGCAGTGATGTCTAATGTTGATAATTGAGGCACTTATCAGAGTAAAAGAAAGAAATTTAAAGGGAGTCTTAGCTAAATCGAGCAGGCTCGTAGATAGAGGCTAGTAAAACGTCATTACTGAAGGCCCTCCCACTCATTGATACTGTAGTATGACGCAAGGCCAAGAAAGACGAGGGTTACCCAATTGGGCCGAGTCGCCTCCCACCTAGGGTACCTAGGTAGGCGATGACGCATCTTAGAGGTACCTGCTCATTACAGCTATTCACTTGCTGACGCAATAAGGAGGTAGACAAAGCTCCACCTACATGGGGGATTCTGGGGGAAAGTGAGCAGACTTCTTTCTCTTGGCCTTGGTATGACGCACTTTAGTAGACACCCCGCCCATATACTTTATAAATGAAGACTTTCTCTCTCTCTCTCTCTCTCTCTCTCTCTCTCTCATCTTTTCGATGAGTCATGTCTCTAAGTAGAGTACAATAAGGGAATGGGCATTAAATGAGAGTATTAATTGTGTAATACAGTTCCATGGCGCAATTCACGTTTCCTTTAGCTTGAAATATGCACCAAGTCTTACAGTAATACTCTGTGAAAGCAACCATTGTTACCCTGGAGTTTCTGTTGTTTCATATTGTCTCCTCAAAAGTTACGTTTCACGTGTACCTGCTTAGCCCTGCTAAATGAATGTAACAACGCAAGTGTTCTAACCTTAACATACTTAATGCATGATCAGTCCCCTAATAAATCCACAGTGCTTGGTATAGCACACTGCTCCCCATTCATTATTTTATTTGTGAGCCTCTGTGTCAGTTTTGTTGTTTCTGTACGCTTGATTCATTTACTTGAAACTGACACTATTGTTTGTTGTATGGTTGTTGAGTGGTTGTCAGTGAGTCTATGTATTCCCGGTTTTATCTGTTTATTTATTTTTTTATGGATTTTAAGTTACTCGTTCTTTCAGTTTTCACTTATTTCGGTATGATAGTATTTCACCAATTCCAAAGGTTTTTTATAACTGATAGCGAAAGGGTAAATAGAATTTGCTATGTATTCCTATAGTCAGTGTAAAATTGTACAATGAAAATAGTAAAATTGCCATATGTATATATACCAAATTCCTTTGCTATAATATTGTCAAATGTGTATATACCAAATTCCTATTCATTACCCGTGGTATCACCAATGGAAACCGTAATATTATCGTCATTCTCAACAATGATTTGCCTCTTGGCCTTTCCTTTAATACTGGAATTTAATGCAGTAATGCTTCTGTTTTATCAATGACCGCGGTGCCATGAACGTAATACAGTTACTGCTTTCAGTGATAATGACACTTTCTATAGTAAGTGTTGTTTTTTATTCTTTTTTGGCATGTGTTTTAACTCAAGATCTGTGTTTTTATCTTTGGTTTCAACTGCTATGGTTTCCTATTTAGGTGACGAGCGCTAAGAAGCAAAGAAGGAGCAATTTCAACTCGGTTAAGTTTAGGCAAAATCTCTAACAATTTCTTTGTTTATTTACTTTGTACAGATAGATATGTTTAGATTATCATCCATTTATAGTGTATTATCATACAGTTTCGATATTATCGCATATCCTTCTCAAGATATTGCTTATTGTACAAGAGGGTCAAATATTTGTTCCTACGATCATTATCATATTACTGGGAACCCTGCTATTACGTCTGATGTCATAGTTTACGTCACAACTAGCCTCTCTCTGGCTGCTTACTAGAATTTAGCTAAGTTTCCCTTTAAATTTCTTTAATTTACTCTGATAAGTGCCTTAATTATTCACATTAGATATCACTACATATTTTTGCCAATTAGGCTGTGGCTTCAAATAGCTATTTCCAAAATGCGATCCATATCCGATGCTTTGGTAAGATTTTATCGACGAAAATCTATTAGACACGGCCCTGAAATGCACAGTAGTTACCGAAAAACTCATTGTGCTAAATGAAGCTCGATCCGCTGTATGGAACTGCAGAGAAAACGAGCACCACCGCACAGATTTAACTGACACCTTATAGGCCGATATTGGCCTAGAGATAAATGCGTCAGGTGTATTCCTTTATCGACACATCTATTTATTCTATTCTTTTTTAATATTCATGAAATTAGAAATGTTTTGTGCACAGGTTGTCTGAAAACAGATTTTATCCCAAGATCTTATACTGCAAATATATAATTATGTAGTATTTTGATTAAAAATCCAAAAGCTATTAAGTATGAATTTCATGGCAGCTATATTTTGTCGACTGCAGCTTCAATCATTAGGCAATATATATACTCTTTCGAAAGCAGGCATTTTCGTTCTTGACTTTGTTTCCAACAAGAACCAGATGATGAAAACTTTCACAGCTTAGTCTAGTCAAGTTCCGATACAGGATTCCATCTTCCCGCAATTCTTTTAAGAAACGATCAATATTCCTTTTTCATTAACTGGGTGTGTGTGTGCCCCAACTATACGGCTAATGTTTTCGAAAGCCGTAAAAGAGGACCATAAAACTACGGCAACCTCACTTCATCATCCATCTCGGTTGCAACCGACTACGTGTCTAAAACTGTTTCGTCTGAACGGCGAAGCATTTTCCCCGGAATTATGTGAGAAAACGCCCAACTTACTAAAGTTGCTTCCACAGGACAGACGGTCACGTGTGACGGAGAAAGCACGGAGCCAAGAGATGACATAAAGCTTATGCAACGGTGCTTTTGCATCGCTGAAATACTTTCGGAGATTTAAAAAGACAGCAATGACGGATGCGCTCTGTAAATGATGAACAATGCCCATTACTCGGGATTGCTTGCAAAAGTGGACATGAGATTCTCTCTCTCTCTCTCTCTTTCTCTCTCTCCCCGCCTTTTTGTGGGTACAAAGGTGGTGGAGGACATTAAGATTTTTAGGTACTTCATGTTACTTAGTACACCAAGGAAGGGGTATGTTAGAATTCTGATTGACAGGAGAACAGTATAGGTTTAGGTAAGTAGAGGGCGTGTGAATCAGGTGCTTGTTATGAAACAGTCATATAAGAAGGTTGGAAAAAAAGGGAAAAAAGCTGTGCAGGGCTTACTTGGACCGATAAAAAGCTCATGATAATTTCGATAATGAGACAGAGTGGAGAGTGCTGAGGGTGTATGGCACAGGAAATCAGTTGTTGAGAGTGATTGTAAGTTTTTATGACTGAAGCAAAGCGTGTGTTGGGCTAGAATATGCAAACAGGAGAGTGGCTGGTTTGGGGCGAGATAAAGGTGAGTTGTGTCTCCGTTCGTAGTGAATTTTTGACGTTTTAATGGAAAGAGCAAACCCAGATTTCAGGGAATGGAATTCAGATATTGGTACAAAATTGTGGGATAAGAAAGTGGGTTGTGGCTGGAATAAACAATGGCAAATGTTTGCAGGTAATGTGGTGGTGCCTGGTGACAGAAAAGACTGCAGAAGCACTGAAATGATTAGCCAGTGTTTTCATGAGGAGACAGATGAGAGGCAGTGTTATGAAGGAAAGTGGAAACTATGGAAATGAAGTAATGAACATTATTATGGACGGCAGAAGAGTGGAAGCTGTTAACTTGAACGTTCATTTTGCATGAAATGGAACGGGTGATGGAGTTTGAGAGAAGAGATGGGTCGCAAAACAGGTGAAGCAAGGGAGGTGACAAGGTGAGCAAAAGACAGGAGGACAATTGGGAAAATGAGGAAGGGTTGTTGAGTCGTCCCTCCTTTATGGCAATGTAGTGAGGATGCTGACTGCGAATGAAAGAAAAATGGCTGACGAGGTTTAGATATTTTCTGTAAAATTTATGGCTTAAGGAGAGTAATAGTAAGAAATGTGCAGATACACAGGTCTGTTAAAAATGGTTACCGGCGGTGAAAGGACTGATCAGATTGTTTTGAAAAGGTTCGGTCACTTGGAAGACATGGAGGATTGATCAACCGGCAACAAGTATATAATACGGTAATGGCAGGAGGAGAAGGGGAAGGAAGGCATAGGGAATGCTGGATAGATGGTGTGCAAAAGGTTTGGCTCCAGTTGGTGTTAACATTTCCGTTCTCAGAAGGTCTTTTTCGGATGAGGGAGGTTGCTACTCTCACGATCTTTTCCCACCGTAGGTTATGAACCACAGTAGTCTACTGAGTACCAGGCTAATTTACGCTGAGATTAAGAGCGTCAGACTGGAATTGTACTGATATATATATATAATATATATATATATATATATATATATATATATATATATATATATATATATATATATATATATATATATATATATATATATGTATATATATAAAGGTAAAATTCATGAAAGGAAAGGAAAACACTGGATTGTTTCCCTTTCCTTCGTGGATTTTAACTTCATTTATATACTCATCACGTTCAATATTTTCGTGATTCAGTTATACATATACATGTACATATGTGTGTGTGTGTGTGCACTGCACAACGAACACAAATATTCTACCCATGTTTTAAGAACTAACTTTAGGTTGCATATTTGTAGTGCAAGCCAGCCTTATAATGGTTAAAGGACCTCGTGTGGACCCATGAACTCGGTACATCCAACCGGAACGGAATGTACCTCGGCATCCCACACATTTTGATATGATGACCCAACGAAGCGCAGGACTTTTAATCTGTGAATTACTAATAGTCACATCTTACTTAACTTATTTGAATCATCAATTCCCTTTGGTCGTTAAAAAGAAAACATACACTTTATGGCAGGACGACGCCTGTGGCGAATCACTCTTGGGCAGGCGTTTTGTAGTACCTCTGTTGACCTACTTATTAAATAGTGTATCTAGTGGTCACTCGACTAAGATATGCCGTTGCCAGGGTAGACATGGGTATAAGGCTAGCAGCCAAATCCTAAAAAAGTTAATAGGGATTGCGGTTATTACGGTTATACGCACACACACACACACACACACACACACACACACACACACATATATATATATATATATATATATATATATATATATATATATATATATATATATATATGTATATATATATATATATATATATATATATATATATATATATATATATATATATATATATATATATATATATATATACTGTATATACACACTTTGTATACTATATATGTGTGTGTGTGTGTGTGTGTGTAATTGTAATAACAGCAATCCCTATTAACTTTTAGGATACGCTTGTTTCTATAGAGTCTTAGATCCAAATGCAAGATTATGAAGTAATTCTGATGTCCGTATCCGGTAAAAATTGACCAGTGGATTCTATAAAAAGATCAGTGTAGAGCACTGGGCTCGTCTTTGCATGGTCCTTGCTTCGATCCCCGACTGCTGCCCAATAGTCGACCCAGCTCTAACTGGGAAGGGAACCAGCGACAGTGGTGGTGAAGAATAGGTCATTGCGCTTGCAGAGAGAGAGAGAGAGAGAGAGAGAGAGAGAGAGAGAGAATGACAACGCGTGATGATATCTGTAGTCCATTCCCGATGCTGCAAGTGAAGATCCTCTTCAGACCGCAACTTAGGCCTTTGGAGTTGGTCCTAAGAAAAGGGGGAGGTGGGTGGAGATCTTATTTTAATGGCTGAATTACGGTATTGTGAAGAGTGTAATGGCTGCGTCGATGACAATGACGATGATTTGACAGTGGCGTTGTAACGGGTGGGGGTGATGATCATCGCTCGTGGGGGAATTTTCTAGTTATGGCCATAATTTGAATCTTTGGGAACTGCGGCCTCGCCGAATGTAATTGCGCATAATAGTGGTGTATTGGAATTTTTTGCAATTCTTTCAGTAATTTAAATCTGTATGACCTGTGGCTGCAGTGAAAATAATGAAGATAATAATGCTCGGGGTGTGCTGGGAAGTGTTATTTTTAATAATTTCTCCCTTGCGTTTTGTCGGTCTGTCTATGGGATGCTAATTAGAATATTGCGGCATTAAAATTGGCTTCATTGTGTACAACGTCAATGAATTAACCTTGCATAGATATTATTGGATAAATTTTATGCAGCAACAGTTCAAGCAGTCTGAAGTTTCAAATGTCGAGATATACTGTACATGACTATTGCTGAGATGAGAAAGCCAAAGATTATCGGTATAGAATTGGCGAACTTTCGTTTGAAAGCTGTAGGTACCTCAGAGCGTTCTATGTTGGCGCTGAGGACTGTCCGGGTGATTTGTGATCATTATTATGAGAGGAATAATGTAAGTGAGTCTAGGGTTATTCTGTACGGGGAGGAGATTCTCTCTCCCTGAATTGCCAACGCTTTGTTCCAAAACAGGGAGAGGAGGGACTGTCGTGGGTCGCAGCTGAACTGGAGAGGAAAGAAAGAAAGATCACCAGATGAGAGCGCTCATCACGCCTGCATTCACAAAGCCTGCTGGCCTCTCTTGCATGTCTGAAAGAAATTCAGGTCGCATCCTAGTATAAGCCTTTGAGCGTTGCAAGGTGCGTTATTAACATGTCGGCCACATTTCGGAATGAAGGCTTCCCAGCATTCTTTGTCATTTTCTATTATCTGGGAAGTGAAATGAAGAAATTTTGATGTTTATAAATCGCTCCTACATAAATTTCAAGTGTTTAAATTTCTGCACCCGCGGTCATTGATTTGCTTGAGATCTCATCAAAGAGGCAGCCGGCTTAATCCAAACCAAACCACCAACTCCCCACCCACTGAGCGTTCACAGGCCATCACAGACTTAAGTAACTCAAATGCGACAAATAACGAGCGTAGAGTTTATCTGTGAATGGCTCATTAAGGGCGAATGTGGTCTCAAAGAAAAAAAAAAGTAGCCTCGGACGGCTAACATTTCGAAAAGGTAAAAAGATGGACTGATGATATATATTAGTGGCTACCTGAGCCATCACACAGGCGTGCCAAGGGAGCCGAGGGCAAGAGTATGAGATGGAATGACTAGAACGTAGTATGAAGGCTTCTTAACTGATGGGTACAAACTCATTCTATATATAAGCCAGCACCTTGTCACCGAGTACCCGCTACCCGACTGTTGAGAGATTGTGGAAAAAAAAGGATTATTATTAATTTTGTAGCCAGCTTAAAGGTGGAAGCATTTCTCTGATTTTTCCTTTTTGCGTCAGCAACACTAGAAGACGAAAATATCGTGGTCTTTCGTCTGCATTTGAAAATGTTGCGTGCATATTTATGCAAAGACGGAGTTCAAAAGACACTATCAGTATTGTTGTACCGACGTTATATCAGTGCTCAGGTTATGAAATAGGCGCATACAGAATGTCAAACCAGATTAAGAGGCATAATGGAGAGGTTTTGCACTGAAGTGAATTGTCAAAGAACGTGATCCAAACCCCGCCTTCCCTCCCTTCCACCCCCCACCCGACTCTCACCCACATGGGCGCAGTTATGGACATAGTAATGGGTTTCGCCGGCGAACCTCCGCCTTGTGACCTTTGAGAAAATAGACAGAAGCCAGGTTTGTTCTCATTTTTTTCTCTGGTGTTCCTCTTTTGTTGAATCCCCTCTTTCCTTTTTGTAATGTTGTGATACATTTTGAACGCTAAGTATTGCATATTGTCGTTCTTCTGAGGCGCGTGCAGTTCTAACTAAAGGGAAAAAATGCATTGTAGTGTTTGTTTGAGAAATTTTAATGATAAGCATTTTCTCTCACGAGAAATATCCCCTGTGTAGATTTGATATTTCTAATGTCATGGTGACGTTTACCCACAATGATCAGATTTATTCATATTTAATTTTATATATTTTTGTATTCTACAAAGAACAAGGTATGCCTGTTTCCATCAAACTTCCTCGTAAGTGTTAGCCTGTATTTTTATTGATACCACGTGTTTCTTCAGCTGAAACAGAGTAATGAACGTCATTCGTAATTTTACCCTATCAAAGCCTTGCCTTGGGAGAAGCATAAACTGTAAACTTGAAGACGAGGTGACACGTGCACACGCTCTGGCATCTTTCAACATACTGTCGCCAAGCTCTGCAGCAAGTAGCCAATTTTGGCGCCTAGATTGAAGGCGTGCTTGTTTATGCTTGCGTGACAGCTAGCGAACGTAAGAGGTTTGAATTTTGAACCAGTGTAGAGAATATTTTTATAGGATGACAACTTCGTGCAAAATTTAGCTACTACAAGCTAAAAGATTATACCAGAAAGCGTCGAGGACTTCAGTGAAGCCACTGCAAATGTTTATGCCTTCTGTCAAACGATTCTCACTGAGGTGTTCAGTCGTTTTGTGATGCAACAAACATTGTTAAGGTTTTCATACGTTCTTCCCCATAAAAGTAATCGTGGACGGTTCATTTACACATGTGTGCTCTTCTCATTTGCTCTAATTAGAATATTTGTGTCGTAACAGTTGTGAACCCTTATCTTGTCCTTTTTCACGTTTTCTATAACGTCAATCAACAACGAGAGTTAGCATTTCAGATACCGGCGTCGTCGTATGGCGCCAACATAATTTGTTTGAAACTGATCACTCGTTTACAGTACACTGATCCACCTTGGAGTCATTTAGATACAAGCCGCTCTCGGCCTGGCTTATGCTGGCTGTTGAATATTAGCTTGGTGTTGTTACATACAGATTCCGGTTTCACTATTTCCACTGAATGGATTGATTTTCATGGACGTCGGCGAGAAAAGAACTGGTGCTCATCGATATTTCGGTAAAGTGAAGACTGGCGGGAAAGTGTCGACAGGGACGGAGGGAGGGAGTTAGTCACAAAGGAAGCGACTGACTCGGGATCAAGAGATAGTGCATAGAAACACCTTCAAGTTGTTTGTCGTGACTTATGTGTTGCGTGGGTTGTGAACCTCGCTGTGAAAAGTGCAGCTTGACCGAATCCCTGAGGTTTTTGTCAGCATGACCCCCATTATTATTAGAGATTCGTGTCATTCTAACTGTCTTGGCCTGTCTTCTGTGAGGCTCAATAGGAAACAGTTTTCTGGAAGTTTTGTTCCTGTTGTGACCAGCTTGTGGAATGATCTCAACTTCGCCATGTGAAATCGGTGGAATTTTATAAGTTCAAACTTGGTGCAAATGCTTTCCCGCTGAGCAGGCTGACATGAGCTTCGCTTTGTAGTTAATTTGGCATTTGTCTTATGTGTCTGCCATTATCAGTAATACGATTTTTTTTTGTCATTTCTCTTTCATATTTGATTCATGACCTCTCAGTTTCCTTTTCTGTACTGAGTGCTTTCCCTTTGGGATCCATGGGCGTGTAGCATTCTGCTTTTCCAACTAAGCTTGCAGCTTAGCCAGCGACATCAATAATTATTGAAATAATAATGGTCATGCAGGTCAGTCGGACAGAAGCGTTCGCTCCTCCCCCATCGTCATATGCGCCTCCATCTGAGTCACAGCGCTATGACTCACTTTTACTGCCTTTTTTTTCATTCTTAAGCAATTACTATTTTGATTGTTTATGTTATATTATTATAATGTTATAAAGCCATCTGCCTGTTTCCAGTTATTTTATTTATTCCTTTTCTTTTGCCTAGCCAAACTTGTGACGTTTAGTGCAAATTTTTCCACTGGATTATCAGTGCGTGCCAATCTATATACAGAGTTATGTATGTAGCCCTATTATTTTCCTTTCTTCTGACGTAAGCTTTAGCTTGTGTGTGTGTGTGTTAGACGCTGTCCTTAATTTGTATAGATGTCTCATGGCGAAATATACATCGAGGCAAAACATTCTTTTATATAATCCTTTGGGAACATTTTCACCAATACTAGTTTTTCGACATTCTTTCCCTACTAAGAAAGTCTGACTGTGTATTTCGCACCTCTCCTTCCCACTTTTAACCACGAATCGTTTTCACTCCGCCACTGACATCTTATCACCTCAGTGAAGAAAGGAATTTTGTGCGGAATTTCTCTACAGCGTGACGCCCCGTGGCGTACCTCTCCGCTTCTCTTCCTCGGTTGCATAGACTGCAGCTCCTTCGATTATCTTTCTTCCTATCTTCACTTGAACTCCTCCGTACTGCTTTGTATTGTGTATATATATATATATATATATATATATATATATATATATATATATATATATATATATATATATGTGTGTGTGTGTGTGTGTGTGTGTGTGTGTGTGTTGTGTGTGTGTGTGTGTGCGCTAGTGTGCGCTCTTTCGACATTTATATAAAAATGGTCAGTTGGGGTGGTCATAACTTTCAAATGTCGAGACGGAATAATTCGTTGAAAGTCGTGTTTAAATTCATTTCTTTTGGCGTTTGTGATTAGGATAAGAATTTTAATTAAAATTAATTCTGTTTGTTCCTTATATTAACTCTTTCGGTAAGTATATTAATTGACTTCAATAATTATTCCTTTTGTGTTGGAACCTTAGTTATAATCATCACTTGGCGAAAAACAGTCAAGTCTAACATCTGCAGATGGTTGCTCACAAACCAGCCGTTTCCATCGTGTATTTTTTGGTATGCAAACAATCTGAATAAAAAACCTGACCTTCCTATTAATATTAGATATTATCACCGTCAAAAAGGTAGCTTTTTTTAGAGTACTGCCACGGTGCGAAAATCATCACAGCAGCTGACAGTTAGTTGTCTAGCGCCTTTTGAAACCTAATTTGCAAACGTCACTTAGCCGCCGAAGAGTGCTACAATTATGATTTTCACACTCACACCTAACTAAATGCAGCGCAGAGAGAGAGAGAGAGAGAGAGAGAGAGAGAGAGAGAGAGAGAGAGAGAGAGAGATGAGATGTGTGGAGCAAAGAAATAAATCAATGCAACCTTTTTCCAAGGCGAAGCAAAGAATGGTGACGGATTGCGATGAAACTCGACCAGAAGAAAGCTTAAGAATCAAGTCGAAACACTGGCTGGACATGAACCTCGCAACAGGAGAGACAAACTCCCTGTCTGCACCGAGACAGGCCACTAAATCAAAAGTTATCTGGCGCTTCTAAACCAGGGCAAAAGCAGACCGCAATTATTGACTGTCAAAGCTTCTCTCCGCAAGTCGCATTCGGAATAAGGCTTTCTTTTTCGTCCCGGTAACTAGGTACGATTAATCAAAGTCCAACGTTGACAAATAGCCCTTGCGTCCCTCCGGTCTAGCAGAGCGTGAGACAAATAATGCTGGTGTTGGTCTGGGTTTCCTACCTGGCTCTTCATTTGATTGTGGACGGAAAAATCCCTGATAAATAGCAGTGGACTAGGAACTGATTTTCATCACCACGACAGCATAGGGCAGCTTCAAGGTCTCCTTTTAGATCTGGAGAAATATGAGCCACTTATACTTCAGGAGTTCGTGACTGTGAGCAAGCCGTTTGAACCTCAGGACGTGTGTCGGGCCGCGTAAGCCTTTCTCACTGACAACTTCCTTTCTCTTCCCAGTAAGTCTAGAAGCTGTTATCGAGAGTGCGTAGTTGACATTCTAGCCAAGTCAAAACCTCTCTTTACACAAATCCAAATTTATGATACAAAATTATCTCGATTTTTTAAGATCAGAAATCGCTTAATGATTAGAAAATATAAGCACATGGTACTTGGTACATATACAGGGTTTTAAAAAGTAAACATTTGTTAAGAATATTAATTCAAGCAAAACAATAATCATTGACTCACCTCTACAGTCTTTTACTCTTTTATTTATTTATTTACTGTTGTTGTTAATCATAAGATATATAGGTTGATTGTTGTAGCTATGAGGTCTGTCTATAGCCCTCTACATATTATTATTATTATTATTATTATTATTATTATTATTATTATTATTATTATTATTATTATTATAGCTTGAGTTGAAGTCTGTTATCATCATGTGCATAGTGATTATTAAACTCAGTCATCCAATAGCATTGACAAGTAAATGCGACCATAATCGTTTGCAAACTCGGTATCACTCACGATCACTGACGGTATTACTCTAATATATGCTTCTACAAGCAGAAACTTCCGAGACCAGTACATACTGTGCTAAAAAATAAGTATACCATAGTTTAACCAGACCATTGAACTGATTAACAGCTCTCCTAGGGCTGGCCCGAAAGATTAGACTTATTTTACGTGGCTAAGAACCAATTGGTTACCTAGCAACGGAACCTACCGCTTATTGCGGAATCCGAACCACATTATAGCGAGAAATGAATTTCTATCACCAGAAATAAATTCCTCTAATTCTTCATTGGCCGGCCAGAGAGTCGAACGCGGGCCCAGCAGAGTGCTAGGCGAGTACGATATCGACCTGTCCAACGAGGAACTACATACCGTGCTATCCATCGTGATATCCATCCAAAACTCATCCAGGAAATTAAATGGGTTACAATCGAGGATTAGCTGGAATACGAATAAACTACTCCAACAAACATTACTGTTTATGGTGTGCTTGCACGTTACACCTCGATGGATTATGGTGTTGTAATGCTGGTGGGACATTTCAGCCACTGATCTCCTTCCTCTTCGTTCTTCTCCAACCAGTACCGACATCTGTGTAGATGGAAGGTCCGGGAAGGCGGTGGTGTTGGTGAGGGATGTGGAGGAAGTTGAGATTCTGACCTGGAATATAAAATTTAGGCCAAAGGCCAAATGCTGGTACCTATGAGGTCATTCAGCAGTGAAAGGGAAACTGATTGTAACAAGGTTTTAAAGGTGTAACAGGAAGAAATTCTTGCAGTTGCACAATGAAACAATTGTTAGGAGAGGGTGGCATGCAAGATGGAAGAAGATCAAATGACTGGAGTTACAGTAAAAGTTACGAAAGGGTTGCAGCCCGGGGCCGAAGGGAAGATGCAAAGCACTTTAAGTAATGCTTGCAGTGCACTGTGTGAGGTTCACTGACTGCACTGCCCCGTAAGGGGATATGGAGGAAGTGACAGGAGGAAACGTGTGTTGGACTACAAAATTCGCTCGCAAAGCATGAGTTTCTTTTAGTGGGTCACCATGAACTGAGTATATGAGTGATATAATTCCACTAGTTGAAGGATACGCACTGTGAATTAACGTTAAGGATGAAGGAAGCCTGTGTATCACTCTCTCTTCCCCCAACTGTTCAAGCTTCTTAACCAACCCACCTCTAGGTTTAAACCACAAATGCCCCAGCAATGCTATCTAAAAATATTATGCCGGCAGCACCACTGCATCTGTTTCTGAATCATCAGTTGTCACGGAAATATCCAGAGAACTGTCATTGACGAGTTGTTAGGAAACCTATTACAATAGGTTTTCTAGAGCTCGATACATTATATGAGAATTTCGAATCTTCACTAGAAGCATGTTTTAGACTATTTGTAGTCAGTATTGCTAGACCAGTTGCAATTCGTTCAAAGAAGTAAGGAATAAGGCAAAATTACTCGAGTTCCATTCTATTCCTCAGAGAGAATGAGGTTCAGCCCAAAACTCTCAACGAGCACCACAAGATGCTTCAAATCATAGATTCATGGGCTACAAACATCTTCACTAGAAGCATATTTTGGACTGTGAGGTCAAAGAAGACAGAACTGGGTACTGGTTGATTTATTACCTGGGCAAAGGCAGCTTGCGGACGGAAACGAGGTGCCTGACCCCCAGTCGCTGTGACCCACATGCTGAGCGAGAGCAATTTGTGTTTGTTAACAGTCAGTCAAATAACAATAACAGGAGACATAATTTACATACAGTGATAAAATATATATTGGCGAAAAGGCCAGGAAATTCTACATACAAATATATACATGAGATTCTTGCTGTGTTGATAGGTGCGATACATGACCGTAATTAATGGGTAAAGAAGATGTCTTTACAAGTACTCCCTCCCCCCAAGAGAATTATTATGAAATAATGATTGGAAGATCTGTTGAATGTTAATCATGGTATCTTCTTGGGAGCAGGAGCCGACCCTGAGTTCTTGATATCTGCGGTTGTGGGGCACCTTCGGCTGCTGAATCGTCCGGTGGTTTTGCCGGGTGGATGACATCCTTAGTGCGGCCCTCGGGACGTCCTTGACTTTGTTTTGGAATGCTGATCACTTCGTCCGAGGCCTAGTTTTGTGGAGGAATTCTGGGACATCTGCTCCCGGGTTCCGCTGTCCATTAGGAAGGCTGACTTTAACCTGTCGACCGATATCCAGTCTTCCCGCCCATGGATGTTGACAAGGTAGGCCTTGGATGCTCTGCTGATGACTCGGTATGGTCCTCTGTATGGTCTGGTCAAAGGTGGGCGGTGGGCGCCACTTCTCATGAAGACGTGCATACAGGTTTTCAGGCCTTCTGGGCTGAAGTTATGAGATCTGTCCGCGAAAGTCTTTCGGCAGGGCGCGAACTTCCTTGCAATTTCTCTTAGCCTTGGAAGGGGTGTATCTGGGTTGTCCGGCTCCGTGGGGAAGAATTCTCCAGGTACAGCCAGCGCCTCACCGTAGACTTTCTCTGCGGGAGATTCCTCACCGTTTGCCCTTGGGGCGGTGCAGAGACCCAGCAGGACCCAGGGCAGCTGCACCTTCCAATTTTCGTCAGTACAATGTGCAATCAGAGCTGCTTTCAACGAACGGTGGGTTCTTTCCACCATACCGTTGGCTGCAGGCTTGTATGTTATCGTACTGTGGAGTGTTGTCCCGTTCAGGCGTGCCAGGGACACTCAGAGTTCCAATAAGAATGCTGGGCCCCTGTCTGTAGTTATATCGTCCAGCACACTGAAATAGCTTATCCAACTTGATAGTAGGGCTTCCGCGCAGGCGCTTGTTGATGATTCTACCATTGGGGTTGCTTCCAGCCATCTTGTGGAATGGTCTATGATTGTCAGGAGGTATCTGGCACTCCCTGATTGCGGCAGAGGTCCTGTGACGTCTACGTGGATGTGCCCAAAACGCCGACATGGTTGAGGGAAGCCGCCCATGGCTGATTCCATGTGCCGGGTGATCTTACTTGTCTGGCACAGTATGCAGTTCTTCGCCCATTCTTGTACATCCTTCCTGATCCCATGCCACACAAATTTCTCTGTCATCGGGCGCGTTGTTGTTCGTCCTGATGCATGGGACTGCCCGTGGATGATGTCAAACGCCTGCTTTCTTCGTGATGCGGGTATCAGGGGGTGTGGGTGGCCTGTGCTGGTGTCGCAGAGAAGTGTCAATCCGGATTCACCCACTGGCACATTTTTCCACTTCAGTGCGGTAAGTGCCATGCAGTAAGCTGCCGTCTCTGGGTCTGCAACCTGTTCCTTTGCCAGGTCTTCAGAGTCTGTGCCCAGGTGTACTGAATTTATTTCAGCTTGATAGGGCGTCAGCTACCGGGTTCTTCTTGCCGGGGATGTAACTGATGGTGCATCCAAATTCAGAGGTAGCAGTCAGGTGCCGTTGCTGTCTTGCCAACCATGCATCTCCCGCCTTCGTAAACACATGTACCAATGGCTTGTGGTCTGTCAGGATGGTGAAAGGGCTGCCATCCAAGAGGTACTTGAATTGCCGCACGGCTTGGTAGATTGCCAGCAGTTCCCTGTTGAATGCGCTGTAGCGGGTCTCCTGGCGGCTTTAACTTGCGGCTAAAAAAAAGCAAGCAGGAGAGGGAACCATCTACTATCTGCTCCAGCATGGCTCCGCAAGCAATGTTGCTGGCGTCGGCGGTAAGTCTCAGGGGGGCGGTGGGGTCTTGATATGTTAAGATGGTGGCTTTGGCGAGGGCTGCCTTCGTCTTTTTGAACGCCTTTTGCTGCAGGGCTTCCCAAGTCAGTGCTTTCGGCTTCCCCTTCAGCACTCCGGTTAGGGGATACATGATGCAGGCGATGTCCAGCACAAATTGTCAGTAGTAGTTGACCATACCGAGGAACTCCTGCAGGGACTTGATTGTTTTGATGCTGGAAAATGCTTCACTGCATCCACCTTGAAGGCCATGGGGCAGACACCTGTCAGAGAGACCTTATGTCCCAGGAAGTCTACCTTCTCCACTCCGAAGGTACATTTGTCGAATCTGACGACCAGTCTGTTCTCCTGAAGGCGTTTCAGCACAGCCCGGACATGACCCAGGTGCTCCTCCGGGGACCTGGAGAAGATCAGGATGTCGTCCACGTGGCAGATGCAGAAAGGTAGGTCCCCCAAGATGCTGTTCATAAGGCGCTGGAATGTGGCCCCAGCATTCCTGAGGTCGAAGGTGGATTAGGAGAAGGTATATGTCCCGAACGGCGTGATGATGGCTGTCTTCAGAACGTCGTTGGGATGTACTGGCACCTGAAAATAGGACTTGAGCAAATCCATTTTTGTGAATATCTTGGCCCCGTGCAGGGCTCCTGTTAGGTCCTGCATGTTTGGCAGGGGATAGTGGTCCAGTGTTGTCACTAGGTTCAGCCGATGGTAGTCCCCACAGGGCCTCCAGGAACCTTCTGGTTTCTTCTCCATGTGGAGGGGGGGATGCCCATGGACTTGATGCCTTTTTGCAGATACACATCCTTTCCATCTCGGCGAATGCTCGTTTCTTGGGCAGCAGGTGAAGGAACTTGGCATGTGTCGGCGGGCCTGTGGTGGTGATGTGGTGATGGATGCTGTGCTTGGCCTGGGTACCTGGTACCTAACGCAGTTCTGGCTTGAAGACATCTGGGAATTCGTGCAGGAGGGCGCTGTATTTGTTCGATGAGATGGAGCATACGGCGGGCATTCCCAGTCTGGTGGAGAGCGGTTGGGAGCGGCAGGTTCCAGTATCCAGCAGGTGTTTCCAGCAGATGTCTACCAGCAGTCCGTGATGTGCGAGGAAATCGGCACCCAGTAAGGAAATCTTGACATCCGCAGTGACGAAGGGCCATTCATATTTATGGCCTAGGATGGATATTCTGCAGGTCTGAGTTCCGTAGCAGCGGATGGGGCTTCCATATGCAGCCATTAGTGTAGCTGCGGCGCCGGATGTGTGGTCACAGTTCTCCCTCAACAGCAGAAATACCGACTGCATAGCCCCCGTGTCTATCAGCACCCGTTGTCCCAATATGGCGTCGTAGATGAAGAATCTTACTGGCTGGTGTTTTCTAACGTTTGCAGCCACTGCTATTATGGGTGGCTGCCTTTCTAGTTTTTTGTGAAAGAACAGGGGGCTCTGCAATTCTTGGCATCCTTTCCGAACCTCTGATGGAAGTAACACCAGGCTGGATTTGTCTTTGTCTTCTGCTGCTGTGGCGGCGCCCTCTTCCTGTATACCACGTTCGTGTACCCCTCGTCGTCTTCTTCTGCTACCAGGCTGCAGGTGTTGCGGCATGCCTGGAGGCTTTGGTGGCATCGTGGAGTTTGTCTGCAATGCTCACCAGTTCGTTCATCGAGAGCGCGTCTGCTTCCATGATTTGTGCCCTCACCTCCTGCGGAAGGCACCACAGGAAAACTTCCCGCGATAAGCTGATCTCCCTTCTCCATCCATCTGAGTCGAAGCCCAGCGGCATCAGGAGACCTCATAGTTTGTCCCAGGCGTCCCTGGGTGATACATCCCCCAGGGGCTGGTTCATCAGGTCAAGGGGGCGTTGGGCTCTCTCTGGGACGGGCATGGAGTATGTGTCGATGATTTTCTTTCGTAGGTCTTCGTACTTGACTTTGCCCGGCTGCAAGTCCAACCATGGGGTGAGTCTGTTGAAGACCTCCTCCGTCAGCGTTGTCATGGTGATGTCCGCTTTGGTTTCCTCGTCCGTGATTTTAGCTACCCAGAAATGGGCATCTGCCCGCAGGAATCAGGATGCAGTATTTTGCCGCAAGAACGGTGTCAGTTTCATCGCCTGGTCTATTGCTGCCTTCGAAGGTGAGAGGGGGATGCAGAGGATCTGTCTGTCCTCGGAATGACTTTCTACCTCAGTGTCTGACATTTTGCCTCACACCAAAATGCAAAATAAGAGCTGTATTTAATCCATTAATGGTGTTTGGGGCTCGACAGAAGTCAAAACTATATGCCGTGTGGTTCCGTTAATGACTTCTGAATACAGTCGACGTAAATCGTAAATGGCAGGGCCAAACCGTTCGAGAACACCAGAACGTACCAGAAGAAGGTACACTGCAATTAGTCTGTTAGTGGCGTGGGTGTTCTCCAAGGAAGGAGCTTTCAGAGGTCTAGACTTTGTCACTGTATGGTTCTGTTAAAGGCTCTCTGAAGGTAAAGCAGCCATAGTGAGTCTGTTAATGGCGAAGCCAAAACCGCTGTGTTTACCGTTGCTTCTCGGGTCACCAGTTGTGAGGTTAAAGAAGATAGAACTGGGTACTGGTTGATTTATTACCTTGGCAAAGGTATACGAGTACATAGCAGTGTGCGGACGGAAATGAGGTGCCCGAACCCTGGTCGCCATGACCCGCACACTGAGTGAGAGCAATTTGTGCTTGTTAACAGTCAATCAAATAACAATAACAAGAGACATAATGTACATACAGTGATAAAATAAATATTGGTGAAAAGGCCAGGAAATTCTACATACAAATATATACATGAGATTCCTGCTGCGTTGAAAGATGTGATATATGATCGTAATTAATGGGTAAAGAAGACTTTTTACAGGACTTTTAGTGATCCATATTGCTAGAACAGCATAGATGGTTAATAAGCTCTGGAGTTGTTATCTATTTACTATAGCTGGTTCACTTAAGGTAGATTCTTGGGCCTATGAGACATTTTTCTGGCAGCCTCTGATTGGCTGGTACCAAGAGGTAGGCGGCTCACTCACTGCCTCATTTTTACGTCTGTCACTCAGAAAACTAGCAATGTGTTTATATTTCTTCATTTATCTCTCGTTTTGCACAAGATAGGAAAGTTTTGGTCATACCATAGGATTCCTTATTAATTGTACAACTAAATCATGATTTCCTGGAGTCAATGAGATAAAACACAAAGGAATTATGAGTAAAAGTGAAGAGAGAAGCATTTAATTCTGTATACTTGCTTTTACTTATCATTGGATTTTGCATCATTCATGCGATCAAGATAAAATAAAACTTGTGTTTTCATATCATAAATTCACACTGAATATGCTTGTGCTTTCAAATTTTAGATGCGTGTGATATGTGAAGAGAAAATGAAGAATATGTCTTATTATGTTGCATCCGTTCTTGACACAGTTTGGCAGTAGTACATCTTTTTATTTCTTACCATAAAATCTATTGGCGATGTAACAAATATAAAATTCTGTCTTTTTCAGAATTTGTTTGAGCTACTCTTACACCAGAATGTTTATTCCTTTATATACATGCTACATTTGATAATTATGTAGGCCTGTTATTTATCATGTAGCCTACAGTATGCAAATTTCTCACCTAGTCTAAATTGAAGCTAACACATCCAGATGCCTCCATCTGATTATTAATTTTTTCTTATCAGATACGTCCAGACATATGGACATATATGATATTGGAGTGAAAAATTTCGACAGTCATAATGGGAATTCTATGCATTTATTTACAGAAAATTTAATGACACAGTAATATGGTAAATATTGACGAAACTGCAAACTTCTGATATCGCTAACTGGCAGCTGTCAATGGCGCCTAAAAGCTATAGCTCTTTCCAGATCACCGTCTCTTGGCAAACCGAGTCAAGAACAGATGCAACATAATAAGACATATTATTCATTTTCTCCTCATATATCACACACATGTAAAATCTGAAAGCACCAGCATATTCAGGGTGAATTTATTCTATGAAAACACAAGTTTTATTTTATCTTGATCGCATGAATGATGCAAAATCCAATGATAAGTAAAAACAGGTATAAAGATTTAAATTCTTCTCTCTTCACTTTTACTCATCGTAATTTCCTTTGTGTTTTATCTCATTGATTTCAAGACATCATGATTAGTTGTACAATTAATAAGGAATCCTATGGTATGATCAAAACTTTCCTATCTTGTGCAAAACGTGAGATAAATGAAGAAATATAAACATATCGCTAGTTTTCTGAGCTACAGACGTTAAAATGAGACAGTGAGCGAGCCACCTACCTCCCGGTCCCAGCCAATCAGAGGCTGCCAGACAAACGTCTCATAGGCCCAAGAATCTACCTTAAGTGAACCAGCTATAGTACTACAGAGCCTTGTGGCGTAAATTGAACATTTCGAAATTTATTGTATATGATAAACTTAGATGTTATAAAATAACATATTTTTATGATAACCAAACGAGAGAGGAGAAAGCAATGTGCTGCCTTACTGTTTTTCTTCTACGTTATAGTAGTTATGCTGGATCGGAAATTTCAATATGGCCGGCCGTGGTCACACGCTCGGCAGAGAGAACGCCACTTCATATTATTGACGCTCTATGGTATCAACTCTTAGCTTCGTAGTTTCGAAACTGGTTCAGATCCATGAACTCGCCATTTTTGGTGAGCTGATGAACATTTGCGGCTTCGGTTCGCGAAATCGAACATTGGGCCACTTTAGTTATGATCAGCATAAGTGGTTCCATCGCGTAAGAGAAGCTGTAAGTCGCTGGGAAAGCTCTCGCTTTTTGAAGGGGCTTTTTATCTGGAACCGATAAATCAACGAACTTAGTTTGTGACCAACAAAATAGTGAAAAAACGGAATTGTTTATAATTCATATTCAGCTTTTCACTTTTAAAGCTTATAGAATTTACAAGGTGTTACATTCCGAAATACCATTGCTTCAACATTGCTATCGTTGCATGATTCATGTTGACTGACAACCTAGTCTTTGATCAGACTAGGTCAATTGAAGTCACGATATGTCAGGAACTCTGTTGCAGCGGGCCTTCGGATTCTCTCTCTCTCTCTCTCTCTCTCTCTCTCTCTCTCTCTCTCTCTCTCTATATATATATATATATATATATATATATATATATATATATATATATATATATATATATACATATATATATATATATATACTTGGTAAGAAGATAGTATCATAGTATCTGTGAACAATGCCATTGACTTCAATAGAGATTGCATAAGAGACAAAGTATGCCCAAATAAAAACACACACACACACACACACACACACATATATATATATATATATATATATATATATATATATATATATATATATATATATATATATATATATATATATATATATATATATATATATATATAATATGTATGTGTGTGTGCTTATTTGCATATATGTAAGCGTGGGCGTGCATTTGTTAGAAGAGTATAGAGTTTTAACAGGTTAAATATTATTTAACTTTCGTTCAAGGTTACCATCAAAGTTTTAGCTTTCATCTTTCTTTCAATTGATTTAACAAATCAGAAAAGCTTACTATTTTTTTTATAACATATCGCAAGCTTTAGTATTCTGCTCCTTTTAATGATAAAGTTTCTGTCGCTCTTTTTCTCTCATATATGCATATATATTATATACACACACATACATACATACACACACACACATATATATATATATATATATATATATATATATATATATATATATATATATATATATATATATATATATATATATATATATATATATATATATATATATATATATATATTATCGCCTCGAACGCCACTTGACGCTTAAAGACTGAGAAGTCCATCTGTAGCCATCCTTCTCATAATTCTTTCGCAAGCAGCTCTGGGTCTTCCAACTCTTATGGTGCCCATATGAGCCCAGCTGACGCTATCGCCATCTCCCCTTGACTATTATGTACATATTCCTTTATGGTATTTTTTCTGACTCTATCCTCCCATCTGACTCCTAATATTTTTTTTAAAGCTTCATTCTCAAATCACTAAACCTTTTAGATATAATTCTAATACCACACCCGAATTATGCCCTTATAACTATATAGATCGTAGTAGACTTACACATAATCTTACTTTCGCATGCAATTCCAGTCTTTGATTTCCAAAATCTGGTTTGTCTTTTTGAGTCTCACTAAATTCCAAGTCAAGAGACTAAGGTAGTAGGCTGACCAAGGCACTAGCTGCCCACTGAGGTTCTGTTACTAGAAAGATAAAGGTCCCTTCTGTTGCTGGCCACAACAGTCTGTTGCTGGGTCCCTCTTTGGTCACAGACTTTTTCTATGCCTACACCAACTCAGAATAGTCTGTCATATTCATTACATATCTGTTACTATTGACACAGACTTGACAACACTGAACACCCTACACCTCTTATCCTTCCTTTTCTATACTTTCTTTTCATGCAGAAGAGACTCACTAGCTTGGATCTCTTCTAGAAGAATGCCGCTCCAAAATAAACTGCTGTTCTTCAATCATGGATAGTGCCATAGCCTTTGTAACGGAGTCTTCCACTGTCTTGGATTGGAGTTTCCTTGCTCGAAGGTACAGTCAGGTACACTTTTCTGTCAGTTCCCTCTTCCTCTTGTTTTGGAACGGTCAGCAGGGAAAAGCTTAGTAGAAAGGCCAAGGATGCCTGGTGGTTGAGCAAGAGGTTGCCTTACCCTTATTACTTTCTTTTCTTTGTCTTTACTCAAGAATCCATTTTCAAAACCACCACTACTGTCCTTTCTTCCGTGTCTGGCAAATCTGGAGAGGTATTTTTCCTTACTGAGTGCGCTGGCTCCTCCCCGTTGACCAGTTTCATTCCAGCGATAATTTTGTCTTTTCAATATTGATTTTACTTGTATATATTGTTCCTGTTATTGTTTTTGTTATGTTAGCAAATATTTATGCTTGTTTTACTTGTTGTTGCTTCTTTCTGACGATATTGAACTGAACCCTGGTCCACTGAATCGTTCACAGAAATGTCGTTTTTCAAATAGCAATGTCCCTGGATTATATAAGCATGAAATGTACTTGGTGCTGCTGCTGTTAATTTTGATATCCTCGTATGTTCTGAAGTGCTTGTCTCTGATTTGCAACATATTTTAGAACTGTTGATTCCACGGTTTAAGAAGCCAAATTTTACTCACGCATAATGCCATTCCAAGGGCTCGTCGAATGGCTCTGTATATTAGAGAGGGTTTTTCCACATCTCATAGGCCACTTTATAAGTGTGGCTGTCATAAACACAAGTTTGGGGAAGACTAATAAATCTGTATGTATTTGCTAACTATAGAAACCCAAGTCTGGATAACTCTGTTTATGGCTGCTTGCTTGCCAAAATGGCAGTAACCCAGGAAGCTGACCCCAAGGCTTTTTTCATTTTCGTTTGTGATTACAGTGCTCATCACACTAAATGGCTGAGCTCAGTTACCGTTATAAACAATGATGATGCTGCTGCTCTAGACTTCTCCACTAATTCTGGTTGTGAGCAGTTAATAATTGAAGCCACTCACCAGTCTGGCAACATCTTGACCTTGTATTCACAGATGTAAGATAGATTGTGTTTTGTGCACTAGGGTTGCCAGAGGGTTCATCAGGTTGTTCCTTATGTTAGTTTTTCTAGAAAGGTATACTGGAAATCCCGGGCCAATTATGGTATTGATCATGATCTTATTGAGCTCAGGTGGAGTGATATTTACAATAGTCCAAATATTATTGAACGTGTAAATGACCACCTTAAGACTATTATCAAGAGGAGAATTCCTTCTAAAATCCCCAAGCTACATCTTAAAGATAAGCCATGGTTTGATGCTGCATGTAAGCTTGCCTGCCATGAAAAACAAGAAGCTTATTATTTACGAAGGAGCAATTGATCAGACTTTTTGTGAGGTAATTTAAGCTTAGAAATGAAACTCAGGTTGTCTGTGAGAGAGCCGAGAGAGCTTATAACGATGGCGTGAAGGAGGTCACGCTCTCCAGTGGTGATGTCCATAAGTGGTGGTCTGCCCTCAAGTCATCATTCTTTGAAGTTGATTCAAGTATGCCTTCCCTTGTAGGAGCTGACGGAACAGCTGTATATTGTCCTAAACAGAAGGCAGAACCTCTGGAGCAAGTCTTTGTTAGCAAACAGTGTGATGAGTCCTTGGTGTTGCCTCAGTCATGCTTTCCTATGCCTGAGTTGTGTTCAATGGCCTTCAGGTCTAGAAAAGGTTAACTTTGCTACAGGGTCCTAACAGTTATGCAGCATAGACCCTAAAGGGATCTGGCTCATATTCATGAGTGGAATAATGTAGGTTTTTGATATGAAGCTTAATCCTTCTAAAACTGGAAGTAGGATCATCAGTTGATCCAGAACACTTTTTCCTTTGCATCTTGATTAACATTTAAATGGTACGGTTTTAATATTAGCGATTCCTTCGAAACCTTGAGTGTAACTTTTGATAAGAAATTTAATTTTGAGAAGTATATTCATAATATGGCTTCCTTTGTTTCTCAAAAATATTGATATCCAGCAGAAATGTTTTTGAATATATGATGATGAAGCTATTATATCTAAGTGTTTTATTTTTTTGTCTTCCTTGTTTGGAGTAATGTTCTCCAATGTGGTTTTCTAGTGCTGACTCATCTCAAACTCTTGGATAGAGTTATGTCATCAGTCAAGTTTATTTTGCCAACTCTTAATGTTGACTTGTGGCATCGACGTAAATGAGTTCATTATGTTTGCTACATGAAGTGTACTACAGCGACAAACATCCTCTGCGCATTGCTGTACCTGACCTGGCTTTGTTGCTCACAGCGCTGGGCAGGCTGCTACAGCAGCGCGACGTTTGTAGCACCAGGTTTAATATTGCTCAGTTTGCTGGGAGTTTTATCTTGGCTGCAACTAAAATGAGGAATAGTTTCCTTTGCGAAGTTGTGGAATCGTCTGATCTCCAAACATTAAAGCAAGGAGCAAACTCATTCCTGCTCTCTGTTGAAGTCTCCCGAATTTCAGGTGTATCGGTTTCATTTTCTGTTCCCTCATAATTATTTATTCATCACCTTTCCCTGTAACCCGCCTTTCTCTCTGCAGGCTGATTTCCCTTTGGAGCCCTCTTAGGTTTATATTCTGCTGACCCTGTCCATAAGAGTTTTCAGCTGAAGTTAAGTTAAGTATACCTTAGTTTAACCAGACCACTGAGCTGATTAACAGCTCTCCTAGGGCTGGCCCGAAGGACTAGACTTATTTTACGTGGCTAAGAACCAATTGGTTACCTAGCAATGGGACCTACAGCTTATTGTGGAATCCAAACCACATTATACAGAGAAATTAATTTCTATCACCAGAAATATATCCCTCTAATTCTTCATCGGCCGGCCGGGGAATCGAATGCGGGCCCAGCAGAGTGCTAGCTGAGTACAATATCGACCCATCCAATGAGGAACTTTTTTCAGCTGAATATTTGCAGAAAGAGAGAAAGAAGCTTGTACTTGTTTCTCGAGTGGTTGTTACACTCGTACCCTTCTCCACACTGGCTGCAGTCCACCACAGTCGACAACGTACCATGTACCTATTGCTCTGCCGAGGTCCTCTTTGTTACCTGATCGTCGCTTGTCGCAATTTGCAACACAACAAGCCACCATTGGAGCTGATGGTGACGGAGGAAATGTGTCTAGATTTAATCTAACATTTTATCCACTCGTTATGTTGGCTAGGGCCTCATTGCGACCCATTACCGATCATATCAGTTGTCTTTTAAGATCAGTTGAAAGGCTGGGGAACGATGATTTGGTTTATTCATTTATTTTGTTTTTTTGCAGGGAAGGTCATTACCCCTGCTCTCCGACTGTTTCTTTCTTTCATTTTTAGTTTTCTGCAAAAGAAAACTATTGAGATGGCTATTTGTCTGTCCGTCCACCCTCAAATCTTAAAAACTACTGAGGCTAGAGGGCTGTAAATTGGTATTTTGATCATACACCCTCCAATCATCAAACATACCAAATTGCAGCCCTCTAGCCTCAGTAGTTTTTATTTTATTTAAGGTTAAAGTTAGTCATGATCGCGAGTCTGGCAACGCGATAGGTGCCAACAACACAGGCCACCACCGGGCAGTGGCTGAAAGTTCATGGGCCGCGGCTGAGATTTTCGCAGAAAACTCGATTGCTCCGAAGAAACTGTGGCACATTTTTTGCTTGTTTATTTTAATCATGGCCTTGGACCGGCATTTGTGTGTAAAGCCCCATGGCACAGTAGGTGTATATTTTATACCCAAAAAAATATCATCAGTTCTTTAGGTGCCATAACAACACGCAGGTGCGGGGAACTTTGGAATCCGTAATTTCATTTGGGATTGTCTTGTTCTCCACAAAGACTTCATATGAATCTCGCCAACATCATGATTCACCTTCATAAGTCTGTATATAAATTAGGACGGGTTACAAATCCCTTAACTGACTTTCAGGTGATCTCTTGAATATTCTCCTTTCACCATTTCCCTCCTTTTCAGGGAGGAGAGAGAGAGAGAGAGAGAGAGAGAGAGAGAGAGAGAGAGAGAGAGAGAGAGACGCCTTACGTGATTAAGATTTAAGTCTCTGTCAAAGCTTGGCTTTTTCAGCCCTCAAGCGAGAGTGAGTACCTAGCCTGAAATATTTTGTTGTCTGCGTCATATGCCAGGGTTATTTCAAGCGACTTCTTCCATTTATATTTTTCTTCTTCTTGATCTTGTTGAAGCCACTTCT